>NW_028258315.1:15631590-15783106 GCF_053883595.1 Heterocephalus glaber
TCGATCCCCAGTATCAAAAAAAAAAAAAAAAGTAAAAATCCTGATCAAAAAAAATTACTATAAAACATATTTCAGAGAGTGGAGCTTTTATACTGTATCAACCAAAAACAGTACTGAAATCCAATAAATTAGAGGCCTAATAATTTTAAATCTTCCAGGAATGGTCAGTTTCTAGAATGCATAAATTAAATTATACAATTGATAGTATTATTGAGTTAGTAGGAAAAAATGTAATTACCAAAGATGCTGAAAAGACATTTTTGGAAAGATTCTATGGGAATAGATATTGAAAAAAATGGGCTTATTTCCCACAATAGAAGATGTTTACCATAAACCAATATCCAATATTTTATTAAAAGTTAAAAACAAGAATCAAGAATTAAATTCAGAGGCCTGGGGGACTAGCTCAGTGGTATAGCACTTGCTTAGTATTCAAGAAGTCATGGGTTTGGTCCTCAGAACAGCAAAGTAAACAAATACATAAAGAAATTCAGGAATGAAGTAAAGTATACCTGCTCTACTACTATCATTTGACATAATATTGGGATATTGTAGAAGAAATGAAAATAACAGCTATTAAAATATAGGAGAAAATATTATCATTATTGGAAAAGCTACTACTGCTTTCTAGGAGCACCTAAGGGAATTAGCTTAAAGGCTCTAGACTTCAGTGAGATTAGTAAAATGACTAGTTATTAGAAGATACGTATGCATGCACATACACACATAAATATATACATATTAATAGTTTTTCTAAAACCCAGCAATAATCAGCTGAAAATGCAAGAGAAATAAAGATTAAGCTCACAATTATAACCAAGATTGTAAAGTCTCTAAGGAAATCATTACAAGAATTGCTCAAATTCTATAAAAATTTTAGATAACACATTACTAAATGATAAAAGAATAGAACTGTGCACACGGATCAAAAGTTGCACAAGTGTAAATACAAACTTCAATTCTCCCCACATTAACATGTAGTCAATTATAATTACAATTTATGTTGAAGAGGTGTTTTAAAATCTGAGCAAATTAGTCTTCCATTATGTATACATGGAAGAATAAATGAATAGGTTGAACATAGCTAAGAAATTTTGGAAAAAGAAATTATACAGGAAAATTTGAGTGCTAGTTTAAAACCATTAAAATCACAAAATCAAAATGGAAGTGAAAAATTACAAAGATCAAGGGAACAGAATACAAAGGTCAGAAATATGCCCAAGTCTTTAAAAATATTTAGATCATTATAAAGGTGGTGTATCCTATTAAATGAGGAAAAAGAGTATTAAATAAATAATGTGAGAATGACCAATTAAACTTTTGTCAAATGGATGTTGGATTCTCATGTCCAAGATCATGTCCAAGCAACAAACTTCAAATATAAAGCAAAAGATAATAAAAGAGCTACAAGAAAGTATAGGTGACTATTTATCTGATCCTAGTGAACAGAAGGCTTTCCTAGACATAAAAGAAAAAAAGTTAATGTGTTTGACTACACAAACATTTTGAATATTTATACATCAAAATAACAATGAATAATAGCCAAGGAAATTATCAAAGTGGGAACAGTACAGAACTAATATTCTTAACACAAAATAAATCCACATAATTATGGGTAAAAGGTAGACTCTAACACAAAATAAACAAGAAATATGAATAACCAACTTAAAAAAGAAATTTTAAAAACAGAGGAAACACAAAGAAAATATCTAACCTCCTTGAAAACCATACCAACAAAAGCTAATTAAGACAAAATATACAGTAATTTTAACTTATCAAATTGGCAAGACTTTTGTTTGTGTTTTGTAATTGCAGTACTTCATGTTTTCCTGAGTGCAGACATATGAATATCTGTTGGTGAGTGCTCAATTAGAGTATAATTCAATAACAATTCAATAATACATATCAAAAACTTTATGAGGGCCCTAATTATTTGAGCCAATAGTTCGGAGTCTAGAAATGAATCCACAGGGAACAACCAGAGGTGTTCAAAAACTGATACAGAATTGAGAAAGACCAGCACAGCATTAACAGTGCCAAAACATCTGGAGACTTACATGTTGGACAAATACATAACTTGTGTAAATTACGCATATCACAAATACAGAATCTTTATTTCTGAAAAATTACAAGGAGAACTATTTAGAGGAGAGCTAAAACTCCATGGGCCGTAAGAGCATGCTGTGTGAATTTGAAGACGACACCACATGTTCACAACATATGGACCAGGGACACACGCCCCTCCCCAGCAGTACAATCAGCACCATCCCAGTTGAAAAACGTATGTGACACAAAAAATGTTCAGGATTGTCCTGCGGGTGACGCACCCTTCGTTCCTTTCTCCTAAGTGACTATACACCAGTTGGAATGGGTAGAACAGGCTCTGGAGTCAGACTGCTCAGGTTCAAGTAACAGCTCTGTAACTCAAAGCTCTGCAGTGTAGGGCAAATTGCTTATCTTTGCTGAGCCTCAACTTTCTTATCTGCCAAGTGGGGCTGCTAACAGTAACTGTTCTTGGGTCACGGTCGTGAGTGGACTCTACAATGCACATAAAGCGCTTAACATAGTGCCTGGACCACGGTTAGGAGCTCAGTAAATATTAGTATTATTTTGGGGCCTGATCCTTGTGACGGCTGTGTCCCTGATTGGGGGTAAGGGTGTTGGAAACTCCTTGAAGATGTCCAGCCCCCTTCTGGGTGCTGGTTTCAGGGTGCACAGGACAGTAGAAGACCTCTGTGTTGGTGAGCAAATCAAGGCAGAGCTGAGGGGACGGAGAGAGACACAATCAGATACCGGAAGGGTGAGGGTTTCTTCCTCTTCATTGAGGAATTAATCAATAAACGGGACTGATGACATATACACACAGGTACTACTGTGATCTAAACAGCAACGCCTTCCACTCAACTCAGTAGAAATCCTGCAAGGCTGTGGGTATAGTGTTAAACACAGATCCTGAGAAATTTGGGCAGTGTGCCATCCAGCCTTAGTGGAGAGCCTCTGAGCTCAGTCAGCAGGCAGCCCAGGCCCAAAAGAGATGGCTCAGATGAAAAAGCTGCTGATCATCAAATGACCCATGAGAGGCCCAAGAAAAGGCTTCTTCTCTCCTCCAAGGCACAGCGGCTTTGCAGCAGCGAGCATTGTGCTCAGGATGCACTTGGAAGGAAGGCACCCCAGGAAGGGGTTGGGACTGGGACCCCCAGTCTTGGGACTCTGCCCAGGCCACCACCCAGCCCTGCACGCCCTTTGGCAGGGCTCCCCGAGTGACTGCACAAGAACTCTCCAGGGCCCCATCCGGACCTGAGATTCTATTAAAAAGGGTGACGACCTCAGCTGCTAACATTAGTTGTTTTATTTTTAACTTTTGTTTCTGGTTCCTGCATCCCAAAACAAACAAAAGGGAATTACAAGAACAAAGCTTTATACATTTATAAATGCTTTCCAGGCATCCAGGGGAGGCATTTTACTTTTCCCATCTGGGCTGTTTCAGCAGATCTAGCAGTGTAGAAAGTGACAAATGAGCGCAGGTTACAAGGCAGCACCTGTTCAGAGCCCAAGGTCATTAGATGCCATTAGAAACGGCAGGATGCCACATGCATTTAGGAGATAAGGCAGCTCAGTGGGTTATCTGTGAATCCTTCCTCGTTGATGCCTTTCTGCTGCTCTCACAGACCACCGCGGGCTCGAAGCCTAGACAATAGCACTAAACAGGGCACGGCATGAGTGTGAGCTGCAGAAGCCTGAGATTAGCTGAAGCTGACATGTGCTGAAGGCTGCATATGCAGAACAGAACTAGTCCTCAAAGGGGACATAACTATTTATTAAAAAGGTGTATTCACAGAATCATACAAATGATGATTTGATAGTCTAAAAAGAAGGAAAGATGCTCTAAGCAAAAAAAAAAAAGAAAAAAGAAAAAAAAGAAAAGAAAAAGTCACACCAGAATCAGCAGCAGATGACAGGCAACACAACAGAGCAGTTAAGACAACTGGCTTCGGTGTCAGGCACACTGGCTTTGAATTGTAGCCCACTCCAGTCACTAGCTGGGTGAATGTGGACAAGTAGTCTAGACTCAGCCTCCATTTTTGAAGTACAATAATAGAGCAACATCTACCTCAAAGAGTTACTGGACTAACTGAGTCACCCCTTCATTCAGTCCAGAATTACTGAGCTTCTAAATATGCCAGGTCCAGTTCCAAACACTGGACATACAGGAGAGAAGCATTCACAGCTCCCACTTCCATGGACGGTCTACTTCTCTCAAATTAGTGCAAGAGGAGACACCAACAAATACATGCAAGTGCAATAAAGAAAAATTAAACCAGGAAAAGGGATGGAAATTGACTGGGGGAGCTTCTTCCCAGGCAGAGACATGCTTGCATTAAATGGGGTATTTCTAAAGAACTTACCTCAGGGCTTATAAAGCATGTGCTCCAGGTAACCATGACGACAATGACAACGACAATGATGGTGATGGTGGTGGTGGCAGTGGTGGGGGTCACAGTCTCATAACAATAACTCAATAAGCAAAGCGCACAAGAGATGTGGGAATAAGTATGCCCTGCATTAACTAGAGCATGAAGTGATAAAATTAGTATTAAACACAGGAAGTACTGATTAGGATCTTGACTAATTTTCATTTATTAAAACTTGCAGCTCTATTTTTAGTTACAGCCTTCAATCTACCATCATTCAAGAAAAGCTTCTCTCCAAAAATTCTATTTCAGGAATGTGAATTTTTTAAAATAAAAATGTTCGGCATGCATGATTTTTTTTAACCCAGCCATCATTCTGCTGGTTTTTAGCCTGCCAGTAGTATGGATGTGATATTTTAAAAGACTTACTATGTGGGGTACTTAGAAATATCACATGAGGATTGAAGTTGCAGCAATACCCAGGAACCTTTTTTCCACATATACTCTCAGAACAGAGGGACAAGAGTTTTAATTGATGTTTTTCTTGGCTTCTATCCTTTTCTGAACTATTCAGGCTGAAATTCTGCTTTAATTGTTTAGTTATGTATATTGTCAAAATTTCTAAAGAGAATAATTCATGTTGCACAAATTCTCATGCAAACTACCTTTTTGTAGGGGCTTAAATCAGGTTATTGACATCTGTCTATATAGGTCTAGTTTGGGGTGATTAATTTTCATTGCTGTGTAGTGTTCTATTATTTGATTGCACTGTAATTTGTTTATTTCACTTTGACAACCATTTGGGCACTCTCGGCTTAAGTAAGTAAAGCTGTGATAGACAGCCTTCATACTTCCTGGTATACATGCATAAAAGTTTTTCTAGGGAAAATCTACCAGGAAAATTGTTGAGTTACACTTTATGTGTGTTTTTCTTTACTAGATAATGTCTCTTTTCCTAACTGGTTGTACCAATGAATCCTTCTACCAGCAGTATAAAAACACAAAATGCCATTTACTCCGACTCAAATATTTTCTTTGCCCCTGGGAATTCCAGATCCCAAATAACTCAAGTGCCACTTCTGTGTATAGCTCAATTAACTCAAAATTGGTCTTTGAATAAATCTAGGTTTAGGAAGTTTCAATTCTGATGAATCTGTCTTACTCATCATAACTGACCTTGCAAGCAAACAATACCATAGGAAGAAGAATAATTAGTCACATAATGCTGGGTCCAGGAAGTAAAATGACAATGCTTCAATTAAAGCAAACATGCTAACAAAAATATTTTGGCTCTCTGAATTAATCTAAATCAAATCAAGCACAAACTAGACATTTTCCCTTCACATTCTGTTCCCATTTATTTCATGGCACTTTTATAACTGCATTGGCCAGATAAGAAGCATTTGTACATTTTTGAGAAGTCAAAAAGTATTTAATTTACCTTGTCTTCAAAAATCAATTGTAAATCTAACAAGAAGTCTTTGACTGTTATGTTTTGTACATTACATCCCAATGAAGAATGATTAAAAATATAGCAGCTAAGTGAAGTAGGCTGGTGACACAATGGCCTCACCTTATGGGAGTAGTTTATGTCACAGAGGAAGAAAAGCACAAATGTGGTTGCCAGGGACGGAGGGAAGAGTGGAGTGGAGAATTACTGTTTCAGTGGAGAATTGATTTTCAATTTTGCAAGAGGAAAAGAGTTCTGGAGATGGACAGGGGTTATGGGTGACAATAATTTGGATGTCCTTAACGCTTTGAATTGCACCTTTAAAAACTGTCCAAATGGTAACCTTTATGATATTTACTTTTTACCCAAAGTAAAAGCGGCTGTGTTTTCACTACGAAGTCCTGTTCAAGCAAAAAGTCCCTTCATCCCAAAGTCACTTGGATTTTGCACCACTGAATAAGCATTGTACCCATTTTTTAATTGAAATAAGCATCCCAAATTTCACATCCTGCACAAATGGTATAGCAGGACATGCTGTGGGTGAGAATATTAAAAAGTCATGAAAGTCTAAAGCTACTGCTCACGCTGCAACCTTGACACAACGACTTTGCAAAAACAAGGGCTTAAAATTGAACAGAATGTGCCACAATTCAGAAAACACTACTAACATATGCCTGAGGGGACTGAGTCACATTTGCCATTTCACTTGAGCGCCTGAGTTTTTTGACTTCTGCAAGTTTAAATTCTCATCACATTGCAGTTTCCACCTCTGCTTCTGCCACTGATCATATAATGCATCTTATCATTTGACATCATCTCCACCATGAAATATTTGTTTTTGAACAGCCTGAGAGGTTCAGAGGACACTTTTAAAAATGTTAAACAATAAAAACTGTCAGTGAGTACTGGAAATGGAAAAACAGTCAAGCCTCTCTGATGCCATCTTCATGCCTAGAACAACCTTCCTACGCCCACTCCCACATCCATCAAGCGCACTGCCTCGCTCCCTTCTTTCAAAATTCACCTTAATTCACTTCTCTGGGATTCTGTAATGAAGGCAGCTGTGGCTGCAGCCGAAGTGGAGCAGACAGTACTCCCTCCCCTGGGAGCACAGGACGGCTGTTCAGAGTGTCAGAGACCCACAAGGGTCAACCCAGCAAGTCCCATTTTGGGATGTCCGTCTGCAATAACCCATGTGTGCTTCTTCCATTTTCACTCAAATAAGAATCTCCAATTGTCCCTGATGCAGGGATGACTGGGCGGGCCAGCCTTTTAGGGATGGAATATCTGTTATTCACAAGGAGCCCGGGCAGCCGGACCACGTGTGGCTCAGGGTGCTCCTGCTGAGAAGCTTGCTTCACGGAGAGGCAAGGCGTTTATCAAGCCAGTGGCAGTCAGCAGGTCGCCAATCATGCACAGAACTCAGCAGTACTTACTGAAGACCTACTAAATGCCAGGAACGATGCCACCAGATACTAGGGACAAAAATAGCACTCTGACAGGGTCCCCGGAGAGAAAGGGATGGAGCCCTGCATGAGAAGCATGTTATCAACGCGTCATCAAAACTCTAGGAGATGGTAAAAACAGCAGCTTCCCCTTTCCAAAAGAAACAACGCAGAGCCCACAGAGGTCATCCAGCTACTGACTGAGTGAGCGTTCCTGCAATCAAAGAGCGTATCTGGAATGAGGGTAGTGTCACCTCTGGAACGTTCCTCTTCAGAACTCCAGTTGCTGAGCAGTCCAGATAAACAAATGCTCCAATGGTCAGGGAGCAGTGAAAACCAGCTCACATTATGCCACCCCGTCCCTGTAGAACATCTGATTAAAAACTCAGATACTGCTGGGTGTGGTGGGGCATGCTTGGAATCCTAGCACTCTAGGAGGCTGAGGCAGGAGGATCGCAAGCTCAAGTCCAGCCTGGCCAACTCTGTGACGTAGGGAGACCACATCTCAGAATAAAAAAGGGCAGCCAGGTATAGTGATGCAAGCCTGTAATCCCAGCACTTGGGAAGCTGAGGAGTTTGAAGCCAGCTTGGCTTACATGGTTGAGTTCAAGGCAAGCCTGGACTACACAGTGAGACCTTGTCTCAAAAAAATAATTCATTAATTGATGGATTAATTAATTAAAATAAAATAAAAAAGCATTGAGGCTGAGAATGTAGTTCAGTGTGAAGGTACTGGGTTCAAGCCCTAGTACTGAAGCAAAAAGAAAGAGAAAGAGAGAAAAAGAAAGAAACAAAGAAAGAAAGAGAGAGGGAGGGAGGGAAGGAGGGAAAGAGAAAGAAAGAGACAGAATACAAAAAAGGCAAGCAAGGACTGAGGCTTTAGCTCAGTGGTTCTGCCTCCTGCCTCGCAAGCTCAAGGTCCCGCGATCCCCGGTACCAAATGCCTTCTATGATTAATGCCCACCTTTCCTGAGAGACTGCAACCCACAAAGGGCAGAACCCAGTCTTCCCTGTTTCCAGAGGATCCCACAATGCCTAGCACCACACCTGGCCCACACTCAGTGATTTGAGACATTTCTAGCATTAGGACTGTGAATTAGCTGGCTGCATATTGTAGCAAAATGAACAGTTGGAAAGCTCAGTGAAATAAACAGTCATTTAAAGACTGGTAACCCATATAATCCATAATTGATCAATGAATGAATCAATCAATGCACAGATACTATTATAAGCTGAACTGTGACTCAGACCCAGATTCCTACGTGAAAGCTCTGACTCCCAGGTCCTCAGTGTGTGACTGTACAGCTGTCCCATGGTGTCTGTGGGCTGTTTGTCCCAGGCCCTTCCCTCTCTGCAGAGCTCAAGTCCTCTCTATCCACTGCCACAGAATCTGCACTTCACCCATGTCCATCCTCCTGTAGATGTCACATCATCTCTGGGCTCACTGAAGTACCCAATGCAGTGGAAATGCCACGTAAATAGTTGTTAGATTGTATTGCATAGGGAATAATGACAAGAAAAATGGCACGTACGTTCTCAATACAGATGCATCTTTCCCAAATATTTCTGATCCTCAGTTGGTTGAATGTGCATGTGCAGCGCCAGAAGACACAGGGAGAAGACCTTTCAAGAGGTAACTGAGGTAAGGAGAGGTCATGGGACTGCTTCCCTAATCCAGTATAACTGGGTCCTTATAAGACGAGGAGATTAGGACACAGACACCAAGGAAAGATCAGGTGAGGGCACAGGAGAAAGATGGCCCACGAGTCACTGAGAAAGACTTCAGAAGAAATCAATTCCAAGGACCCTTGATCTCAGACTTCTCACCTCCAGAGTGGGAAGAAAACAAGCTTCCCCTGCACAAGCCACTCAGTCTGTGGGACCTCAAGTTAAGGATCCATACACGGTCATTTTAGGAAGACAGTGTGGAGTAGCAGAAAGGGAGCTAGAGCAGGAACGAGGAGCCCAGAGGTTCACTTCTGGTTCCAGTGTGATGCCTTAGTCAAGCCATTTTTGCTTCTCTGGGTCTGTTTCTTCCTCCAAATACTGGGTCACAAGAAGTCCCCATTTCAGGTGACCTGGAACCGTGTAATTCTATGCAGTGACCTCAATGCTGCCTTCTCGGGGATGGCAGAGATGCAATGGGATGTGTTTTGTCTTCCTTGGCGACACTGAGCCACTACAGGAGGCTCCCCAATACTTTCCATCTGTGTCTTGAATATCCCCCAACAACATACCAAGGACGGGACCCTCTAATCAGCGTGTACCTTAGCATGACAGGCACTACCGTGACTCAGTCCCGTCGGGCTGGCCCATCACTGCCAGAGGCCACCTTGAGGGCAGCAACTCTACACTAGGTGAAGGACAAAGGGGAACCAGCTGAAGAAGGGCTGTACACATGGTGTGACATTAGCATATCCCAAGCAGAAAACTGCCGCTCACTCTGAACAAAGATGTTAATGAGCCCTGCACACAGAAATTACAATAGAACAATAGATACTTCATTAATTTTTTTTCTCCAGCTATATTAGCACTAAATGATTACAAAATTTTCAATAGCAGCACAAGGAAAGATGAAGAAGTAATCCCACATCCTTGGTACAGCCTCTGCAGGGATGCACACTGGCCTGTCTCCACACCATTCCCTGGTCTGGAAGCTGCCCGTCCACCCCGTGGGGCGGAAGTGCTCCTGGCCATACCACGGGACCTGCTACAGCCTGGATCTGCAATGGCCCCTGGAGGCCTATGTGTTAAGGGTGTGTCCCCCAGAACAGCACTTTAGGGAGGTTGCAGAACCTTCGAGAGTCTCATGGGGTCTCGTGGGAGGGCCACCGGTCACCCGGGCTGTACTCTTGAAGGGGAGAGCAGGAGCCCAGCCCCTTCCTCTTCTGCTGTTTTGCTTCCCAGTCATGAGATGAGCAGTTTTGCGCGGTCACAGGCTTCTGCCACTATGTGCTCCCTGGACGCAATGGGACCAATGGCACCAACCAACCATGGGCTGAAAACTCCAAAACTGTAAGCCCAAACAGACCCTTTCTCTGACAGTCTTTTTCTTTTTTTCATACCGGGGATCGAACTCAGGACCTTGTACTTGCAAGGCAGGTGGCGGAGCCACTGAGCTAAATCCCCAGCCCCAAAACTTTTCTCTGTGTAACTCCATTATCTCAGGTATTTATTATAGTGATAGAAAGCCAAGCAACCCACAGACCAAACCCCAGGTGTACTAGGATTTCCACTTCTTTTGTTTTTGCTTTCCATAACCTAAGGCCCAACTGTACCCCTTCCCTAAAATCCGACATCTCCGTGTCCTTACCAAAATCCTCCTTTCTTAGAAGCTGCTTCGAGTGAGTTTCTTAGAAATAAAAAGAGACTAACTAGTAAAGTCATATTTCAAAATAGAAATGCAATCAAAATTTCTTTAAAATAATGCCTATGTTTCAAAAATTTTAATTCATTATTTTTTTAAATTTGTCAGTGTTGCGGCCTTAGGATCATTATAATCTTCTCATGAAAAGGGCAATCAGAAAAAAAATAAATCCTGGCCATTCATTAGATATTATAAGGGGTAAGATGAGAATATATCTCAAGAAAGTGCCTGCTATGTTATGTTACTCCTGGATTTAAATTTTGTCTGCGGGCACAAAATCATGGAGCTGGAGTGTGTTTCAGAACTGGGTCCCAGGGAAGCCTGCTTCCATCCGTGGGCATTTCTCGGATGCTCTGTCACACTCACTGACTCATTCAGCAAGCATCTGAGCAACCCTCATGCTAGGTCTGAAGCACACAGGGAAAATCCTCTGCTTGAGGAGAATGGCGTCCGGAGGAGGACACAAGCCATACTGTCATGCTTTGGAAGTGGTGAGGTCCACTCGTTACTTAACAATTTATCTCACGTGCCCTTAAAGAAACTCCAGGGCTTGAGGGGGCACTGCGCATGTGGACCAGCGCTGAGGCACTTCATGGCTTGAAGCAAAGAAGAGCGGCCACTCTCATGCAAAGGATGACAACCGATCGTGACGGGTTAGAAAGCCCCATTCTGCAAGCACCACACAGACCAGCGCATCCTCCACTCAACTGCGAATCTGCAACCCAGGAAATACGCAACAGCCTCTCCCCCGCCCCGACTCCCACATTACAATGATGCACTGTTAAAAATGAGGTTCTTAGGTAGTAAACGAACATCTTAAGAGCTCGTAAAATCATAAACACTAGAATATAAAGTAAAGAGATAATGATACATGTCAGAAGATATTAAGAAGACGTGGCAATAAAAGGAATCTGTTCACAGAATGATTCTAAATACAAAATGGTCAGATTGATACTTAGAAGGTTGCTATTAATAGAAGTAATCTTAGAGAGGTTTCATTATGTAAATGGCTCATATGTCTGCCAGAAATGTACCCAGTAATAATTTGCATTTTTGCTGCAGCAGAAATTTCAAGGATGTATCTCTTTGGATTATGAGGGGCTCTTTCAAGCCATACTATACTTTTTTATAAGCATAACACAAAGGACCACCTATGCTCTTGGCTGAGGGTGGGAATAACTAATTAGGTACTTGTGTGTGCCCGACACTGTGCTGGCTGCTTTCTGTGTAGCAAGTCTTTGAAGCATGATTATTAACCACATAATATCCCCAAGAGAACAGGGACTTAGATCAACTTGCCCAGGGTCACACAGACCACAGATAGCAGAGGCTGGATTTAAACTCATGTCTCTCTGACTCCAAGTCCACTTTCCTTCTCCCTGCAGGATAAATACAATGATCCAAACCGTGGCATCCTGAATACAATGCTTCAGACTACATGGTGATATCGTGGTAGAAATGGGTCCAGAACAGATACTTTTGGCCACTCCTGTTGATAAATCTTATCTGCCTCCATTCAATGACATCTATATTTACCCCAAGTTTCTCGGACATTATTCTCACACACTGGTCAGCTCTGCAATATGGTGCACAGCACGAACGCAGGTATCATGGGTCTAAGTCCTCAGCTCTCCAGAGCCCCATCTGTCCGCATCCTAGTCCCCATCAGTGCCAACTCTGCTCGGAAGTCTCACTGGCCTTGTATCCCCTTTGAGAGTCAACTGGAGAGCCTCCTCACCACTCCTCCCTCAGGTCCTGGGTTTCGTGACCACATTTCCATTGGACTCTCTCTTCGGTCTCAGCAATGAAAGCCAGAATTCTGAGCTCCCAATGTGATTGCAAAGCTCACCCCTGGCCACAAACTAGCCGTAGAACAGCTAACCAATCACTGTTCTGTTTCTGACCCTCCCCCATTCTTCCCCCATAAAGCCTTTGAGAAATTAATTTTTCAGTTTGCTACTAAGAAATAACTAAAAACCAATCATCAGAAGGAGAAAGGAAGAGAACAGCTCAGAGATCATGCAGTCATGCTTGGAAATGAGCACCCATTTCACATCGGGGCGAGCTGGCTTAGAATCCGGGTGTGCTACTCTGCGCTAAGCCTTCTGTCGCCAGGCCTGTGTCCACAGCACCTGGAACGGGACAGCGTCCAGGTTGCCATGCTGGGGGGTGGGAGGAGGCTTTCATGAGGGATCTAAGCCCTGCTCCTCATGGGGCGCCTGTCTTTCCTCTCACTTTGGCTAATGGGGACAGGATTAGGTCCCCACCTCTATTGTTCCCCTCACTCCTGTCCCCCCGCAGAACTGCCAGCCCCTGGGCTGTGTCCACATGCTGGGGACAACCTGCTGGGGTGCCGGGGGAGGCAGAGTCTGTTTGCTCACCTAGGGGTGACCTTGCACAGTCTGTTCACTGCTGATAACACGACCGAGAGCTGTTAGGCGGCTTACAGGTGGCAACACATACAAGAGCTTGGTGAGAGAGCAAGCAAAGGCTAGGTCACACTATTATTTCCAGCAGATTGGAAAGTGAAAAGAAAATCCAGAACCTTTGCTCTCTAATCTTTTGTTTGTTTGTTTGTTGGCAAAACTGGGGATTGAACTCAAGGGCTTCACACTGAGCTACACTCCTAGCCCTTTTTTTATATTTTTATTTAAATATAAAATTTAAATTGGGCTTGAGCTTGCGATCCTCCTGCCTCAGCCTCCCGGCAGTACCTACACCAGCATGGCCTGCTGTCTAATGTTCTGATCTGAATTCGTGCAGGCAGAAATCCTGCCCATGAGACAGAACCACTTAAGCTTGGAGGGAGCCATGAAGACCAAGCGCAGCGAGCCCACATCTTGGAGACCTGCAGCTCATGGCGACAGGGGACCCCCACAGGGGCTGAGTTCACAGTGATCCAACAGGCAGGAGGGGCTCTAGGACAAAAAGGCAAATACCAGAAAACACGAGTTACCATACCAGCACTAGAGTTCACATACAGAAGCTAGAAAACAAGACAAAGCTAAGCCAAAATGAGGCTTAAAGGAAAAGAACATTTTAAAAAAGAAAATAGATGATAAAAGTAAATACAGTCGGCACTTGTTTTTAGAACCTTTTTTTTTTTTTGGAGACAGGGTCTCGCTATGCAGTTCAGACTGGCCTGGAACTCACCATGTGGCCCTGACTCGCCTCAAGCTCCTAGTGATCCTCCTGCCTCAGCCTCCAAGGGCGCCACCACACTCTGCTTTTAGAATCTATTAATAATAATATGCAGTCATCTTGTTATAAAGAAACATTGAAAAAGAGGCACATTAACTGGCTTACTTTGTAAGAGTCTCATTTAGTAGGTTTATAGATTTAGGGCACTGCCATAAAGCTTTTGCAAACAAGGAAGGTTATGAACAAAGTAATCTGTTAACTAATTAGTTAATTCAATACATAAGCCTGAAGAAACCTCTCCCAACGTTGTTTTTCTTTTCACTTTTGAAGGGATTCCTCATTTTACTATTTTTCATCAAGGACCCACAAACCCAGGTCTTCCCAGTTGGCTTCTGGCTCTTGTCTAAGTTTAAATCCCCTCAACTGTGCTGGCCACGTGCAGCTGGAAGGGAGCCATCACTCCGCAAACACGTGTTTACCGTCTCTCTTCGGTGAGGCACCTGCCAGGCACGGCAGCAAGGGAAAGGCAGCTGCCCCATGCTGGTTGTGGGTGGGGCAGAATATGTCCTGCTGCAAGTGACTGTAGACCCAAGCCTCAGAGCTAATTAGTAGGAAGGGAAGTAGAGATGGTGACAGCTCCATGAGAAGGTGTGAAGCTCATGTCACTGAGTAGAGGCAACCCAAAGAGAAATCTCCTCAGGGTGGGACATTTTTGCTTGCTGTGCAGACTAACACCTTTCTGCTGGAAATATGTCTTTACACTCTCCTGAGATTCTGTAAGGTGTTGCCCTGCTACTAATTACAGCAATGCCTGCACTAAAGCTAACAAAGGACCTCTCTACTCACTCCACTCCGATCACCTTGCTGCCATCACATGGAGGGACCATTCTGCTCCAACTATGCAAACCTGTTAGTTGTCAGGCGTATTTATGCTTAATCCTCACAAGCCAATTAGCTCCTGCCTGAAATGCCCTTTGGTCCTCTCCCCACAGTGTTGACTCTTATAAAACTGTTTAAACTACTTTCTCCCAGAATCCCATCTAAACTTACCCCACCTAGCTCGGGCATCTGCACAATCAACAGATTAGCGCTTACTTAACACTAATTTGGATTTCTCAAAAGTACAAGAGTTAGTCCTATGCCCGCCATGTTTGTAAGCAAAAGCCAAGTTATTTCTCCTTCCTGGGACTTGGTTTCTTCATTTGAACAAGGGAAGATAATAAAAATCATGAGAATCAGACATTTGTTTTCCGTGCATATGTGTGCGACACATTCAGTGGACATAAGGCGTTCGGCACGGTACTTGAGTACACAGCAAACACTCAGACAATATCTACTGCTTTTGATACCATCAGCAGCAACACTAGCATCCCATCACCTACGCTTACATGTGCACTGGATTATTAGACTCTGCAGCGATGGGGCAATTCTTATACACTGCTCAGAAACTATGGATTGATAGAAGCTCCATGAGAAGTAACTAAACAGTCCAGGAGCAAGCAACCTAGCAAGGGCTCAGACTGAAGGCTGAACCTATGCTGCTTATTGCAAAAGCTCACTCAGAGGTCTGAGCCCAGGCAAAACAAAAACCCTTGGATTCTTTAGGGGGGACAGTGGTGAGGCACATAAATATTTCTGCATCTGGAGAGAAATTCTTTCAACCAGACTTCAGAATGAGAAAGAGCATCTATGGCACCCATGGCATCCAAAAACCCTGGAGATAAGAGCAGAGGAGGAGTGAGGAGGGGAAGGTGGAGAGGTAGGAGAGCCGCCGGCTAAGCCCACTGGGCCAGGGAAAGAAAGACAAGGAGCCTGCTCCCTGTTAGGGAAAGATGGCTCCTTTCGAGGTGTTTCAAGGTGCAAGCCAGTTGTCCTGGGGCTCAAGCCTAACCTTTCCCACAAAGGTCGCTTGCCCACGGAGACTGGACCCCAAAATTCACCCAGGGGCTGTCCCCAGCTCTAGGCCCTGCCTGTGTCACTGCCTCCCCACCCGCTGTGCTCCTCCGTCCTTCTCCAGCTCACCTCCCACGTGACGCACAGAACATCACCTCCAAGGATTGAGGAGCCTTCCTCTTAGAGGAGAGGAAACTGAGATGCCAGGGGTATCTGGAATGACGTTCCCAAGGTCACACAATTAGTGGCACAGCGAGAACTGAAACCTAGATTGTGTGACCACCACCTGCCTCCCCAAACAATCGCATTTCCAATTCTGCATCATCCTGCCTGCTTGCTTCTCTCCTTTCGCAGCCCTTCCTGCAGCTGCTAAGTCATGAACATGAGTGCTGTTGTCCAGCAGAGACCACTGGGACAGGTTTGCCCGGCTGGACAAAATATGTGGTCATTCTCCACTTCAGAGTCGCCCTGTTCTGCATCATGCATGGGGACCTGCTGCCCACGCACGGCTGTTACACCCTTTCCAGCCTGTGCCATCACACCCCTGAGGATGACTGACAAGCATGAAATGTAAATGGTTAATAAAGGGTACCGTGAATTAACTTAAAGCCCTTTTTAAAAATAAATAAATAAATAAATAGATAAATACCTAATTTTTTGAAAAATGTGTTATATTTTCTTGGGTTTTTTTTTTTCTTTCCAAGTACTAGCAATGGTGTTTCTGTAGGAAATATCTTGGCTTATATACCAGGTACATTAAAAAAAAAATAACCCAAAGTAAATTAGCTTTTACACCAGACAACAAAAAGTGAACAAAAAAAGGAACTTTGAAAAAAGGAGGAAAAACTAATTCAGCATACTAGAAATCAACAGCTGTTTCTCAAATCAGAGTCACCTGTAACAAGTGAGCTCTTAGCCGGGAAAATTACCTTAAAATAACCATGCTGAGCTAGGAGAAGTACCTCACAAAACAGCGATTAAATTAATTTTTCTTAAGGTGGCTTTGGGGCAATACAGGAAGCCGCAGAGTTCAATTTTACTAACTCCTAAGCAAGTGTTTCTGATGTACTGTACAATAGTCTAGGCAAACGGGAAGACCGGTTGGAGGATTCCCAGGAATATCTGAATCACAATCGTGACTCATTAGTTTGGAAAATGTAGGACACAGTCAATATCGGAGAAACATGATACTATTATTTGTTAAAGGTCCAAGATTCACATTTCCTTGTACACTACTGGAGGAGGTAGACTCCACACAGCCCTTTCATTTTCTGATTCTGCAGGCTGGCATATTTTTCTTTTTAAGTTTCACATACTAGTATGGAAGAGAAATGAATATATTTAATTAACATATGCATAGGCACAGCTTATACATATTCATCCTCAGGAGTGGATTCAGTGTATGGAGCCTGAAGCTTATGGAGTTAGGATAAGAATGGGGGGGTGAGTATGGGGGAAGGGTAGGTCTTGACCCCCCCCAAAAAGAGAGAGAGAATTTACAAAAATAACAACCTAAAATTAGGCATAGGGTCATGGACATGACTTGTCCAAGTGAGAGACTCTGAAGCATCACCAGCTTCAACATCAATCTTCCCGGGCTCTGGCACATGCGCAGGCTGCACACATCGCAAGAGTGGGCACACCTGCAAATGGACAAAATCTACCTATTTCATTGCTGTTCTCTACAACAGTAAGTGTGCACCGTAAATACTTCAGCACACATTTCTGCCGCTCCAGTGGCTAAACAGAAATGTTTACATGGAGCTGTTACACGACCTCCAGTACGCGGCTTTATTACTTGCCAGCAAAACTGCAGTCCACTGTTCATAGTGCAGCAAGCTCTAGTTCCTGGAAATCTAGCTGTGGGTTCCTAAGAGAGGACCCGGACTAGCACCACAGTGCAGCTGAAGTCAGGGGATATGAGGTGGTGGGAAGGGGCAGTGCTGAATGGTTTGGTCAAAGTGGAGGAAAAGGCCTTTGACAACCAGTGTCACTTTGCCTGTGTGCTGCACCTGGAATCCCACCCAGGAAGAGCGCGCCACTACATCCTACTTGTGATGGTTATAATGGCAGAAAAAAGAAAAAGCAAACCTCTAAGCTTCTCAACTACAAATCAGTCTGTACCATCTTTTAACCAGAAGAAAGTGACGTATGTTAAAGATTCAAAAATCACAAGCTTCTGTGATTTAAGGCCAATCTTTGCCTTTGTACTGAAAAGTCATTACTGTCCCATTAACTTGCAGGAAGTAGATTAGACCTTTCTGGGCTTTCTTAGGGCTTCTGCAGCTCCACGGTGCTGGAGAAGCATAGCTTAAACCAGCAGCAGCAACTGCTATCACAGAAATCTGAAAATAACACATTCACTCTGCCACGCCAACTCACTACTTTTAATTGTGGCTCATTAAAGATGTAAATAGAAGAAGAATTATGTTCACCTCTACTACCAGTTCCACTGCTGCAGTGAAATTACAATGCTTCTGCATCTATGCAGAAAGGAATACTTCTGCTTTGAATAATATCACTACAAGTGGAGGGGGATGATTCACCAATTTTCCAACTGTAGGCATCACATGTTGCTGCCTGGGGGTGGGCAGAGGCAGGTGGACAGAAAGATTAATTTTAAAATGAACAGAAAGAGGAGTAAATTCATGTCCTTTGAAAAATGGTATTTAAAACATTCAAAACTCTCTAGCAGGGATTAGAGAAATGCAAACCTGCCTGCAGAAGTTCTGCAAAGAATTCAGGCCAGACAGGGGTTAAAATCAAAGCAAGGAGAAATCAACTCCAAAGAGGAACACGAAACTACATTCTTGCATTTGGCAAATGTCAGTTTTCTCAGTTGTAAACAAGAAAAAATATGACCGTGTCTTTTCTTTACCTACTTCTAATAGACACCAGTTTCTTAAATTAGAACGAGAATCATACCTTGCTAATAATTGTTGATACCATAAAGTCTTGATAACAAATGCTTTACATAAGAAAAGTTTATTGAAATGCTATATTAAAAATTAAGAGCCAGAAACAAAAGGACAAATATTTTATGACTCCAAGTAGTATCTAAACCAGGCCAATTCATAGAGTCAGAGGCCACCAGGGGCTGGGGAAGGACAGTAGGGAGATAATGTTCAGTGATGCAGAGCTCCTGTCTGGGAGGAGGAGACTCTCTAGAAATGGATAGGGCATTATGGTTGTAGAACACTGGAATACCCATAATGCCGCTCAACTGTACATTTTTTTTTTTTTGGTCCCGGGGATCAAACTCAGGACCTTTCGCTTTCAAGGCAGGCAGCAGAACCACTGAGCTAAATCCCCAGCCCCTCAACTGTTCATTTTTAAAATGGTTTAAATGGTAAATTTTATGACATTTGTACATTGTTGGCCTTCGATACTCATAGGTGCTAGATCCACAAATTCAACCACCAGTACGTAGATAATACCCAGAAAAACATTTGTAAACGTAGTGAACATGTTCAGTTGCTTTCTTGTCATTATTTCCTAAATGATACAGGATAACAACTATTCACATACCACTGATATGTTGTTAGGTATTATAAGTAATGTAGAGATGAATTTAAATATGTAGCAGGATATACATAGGTTCTATGGAAATACTACACTGTGTTATATAAGAGACTTGAGGTCTATATATTATGGTACATCAGAGGGCTCCTGGAACAGATTTCCTTTGGATACCAAGGGATGAAGCATACATACATATGAGCTATGACCAAAAATACAGTGAATGTTTAAATTTAAAAAATATATTATAGCAAAAGACACACTGCCATGAATCGCCCTCTCTTCAAATACACTTATCTCATCGTTCTTGCTACTTTCTGAAGCAGTTCTGGAGTCCTCTTTCCTGAATGTCTTTAGCTGTGCTGTCATGGCTGCCTTGATGTCTTGAATTGATTGAAAATGAAATTCATCTAGATCTGATGAATAAGGTAGACGAACACACACTGTGATGTTTTCGACAGAATCTGCCATAAATGCAAACCGTAAACTGCTTGAGAAAGTGGCAAGAACAGTGTGATAAGTATGTTCCAAGGGAGGAGAAGTATTCTGAAGGGGATTAATGGCAATGCCCCTTTTATTGTAATAATTCTTTTTATTTAAACATTCACTGTATTTATTGATCAAACTTCATACTAACCCCCATACGTAAACACACATATGTAAAGTTTCAAACTAAGGATGTTTTCAAAGTGAGGTATCTGGCCGGCATCTGCGTCCCTGGGACAGAGTGTTGTTAGCTCCCGGATTCTCTCAAGAGACCGAAGGAGCTGTCAGCAAGGGAAGGGATGGGACTAATGCCACTGCTCATCAAGGCAGGAGAGGTGACCATGTCCATCCTTGCCAAATGGGCACAGCTGCAGGTGAGCTAAGGCCCTGAAAATCGACACCAGTGTGGGAGCCAAGGATCTTGCCTCCTGATTTAAATGCATTAAGCTGATTTAGTACCTTAGAGAATCTTCCAGAAGACCGATATCATGGAGTACCACCCTAACTTTGTCAAGTTAGTAAACACAGATTTGGGTTGAGTTTACATAATATATGCTTGTGACTTCGCTGGCCATGACCCCTAACAACTGAAATTGAACTTCCTCTTTCACGAAATGTGATTCCAAATTTCAGGCAGCCTTTGGAGGCAGTCGCTGCTCTGCCTGGTGCTGTGTGTCTTTTAGTACTGTAATAAATTTGGGTTCAATCAGATGGAAGAAGCAAAGTGCTTGCCTTAAATATCTAAGATTCCTGCTATGTACTCACTTCTGAATTCTATTTACTGTGAAGGGCATTTACTTTGCAGGCTCTCCCAGCACAGGACACTGGGCTTATACGAGTGGCTAATTTGATGGGCTCCCACAAATGGCAACCTGCCAGCAGTGTCATTTAGAGGAACATTGGTCCTAAGGACAGCTGAAAACAATTTCTTTCCCATCAACCTCTGCAAAGCAGATTAGGTCCTTGCGGGGCTTTAGCTTTCTTGAAAGCAACAGGGTGCTCGTGTAACAAAGTGGACTTAAACCAGTAGAAGAAAAGACCCCAGAGGTCGGGAAATAGCAGTCTCTTAATACAGGCAAGGGGTGAGGGCAGAACACAGGTTGAGAGGTCAGGGGTGGGATCTTATCCTGCCCCACTACAGGCATGGAGTACATACTGTCCCAATGCTCCTGTCCAACAGACTCTCTATCAGATGTCTTGTGAGGATCAAAGGAAATGAATCATGCATAAAGAAAAACAGCCATAATAAATTAATTAGTTTAATTTCCCTTCAAAAAGGAAAATATACAAAGAGTTATTTCCCAAGTTTTGTTGAGGAAGCTTTAAAACCAGACTCTACCAGGACTCGTGGGGTATTATCCACCAACCTGACAGTCCAGAAACACTTTCTTTGGAGAACCCAGGATGGTCTTGGATGTGTCTCCAAGTATCGGGAACTTAGATTTTAACGAAGCAGGTAAGTAAGTCACTGGTAGGTCTGATTATGACCTTCTCCCATTCCAAAACCTTCAAAGGTTTCTACCACTGAAAAAAAAAATCCCAACCCTTAGCATGAGACTAACTCAATTTTCTTGCCTGGAAAATGGGGATAGCTATGTGGCAAGGATTTGTGATCAGAGCTAATTTATGTAAAGCACCAACCACAGTCTGGTGCACACAGCAGAAGCCACTCAATTCCCAGTTCACATCAACTGTTATCCTCAGGACAGCAGGGCCTCGGTATCTGTGGGTTCCACATTCAAAGTTTCCACCCATAAGACGTTATAAAATGCTTGGGGAAAAGACCTGCACATGTCTCAACATATACAGACTTTTTTCCTTGTTATTATTCCCCACACAATACAGTGTAACTATTTACGTATTTTTTTGGTACCGGGGATCGAACTGAGGACCTTGTGCTTGCCAGGTAGGTGTGGTGCCACTGAGCTACATGCCCGGCCCTATTAACATTTTATTAGGTACACAAGCAATGTAAAGCTGATTTGAAGGATGCAGCAGGATGCACAGGTTCTATGCAAATGCTATGCTGCTTTACACAGGGAACAGGAGGGCTGCCAGATCCCGGAGGAGGGAGACCCTGGACTGAATCCACTGAAGACACCAGGGGACGATTAGATCACATGATTAACCCATCTTCCCTCCAAGTTTCTCATGATTCCACTTCACACATCTTACACCGGCCCCAAACTGGTCCACAGCTGTCCTCAAAAGTCCCCACCCTCTCTGTTCTCCCGCGTTTGGGTCCACCTTCCTATGCAGAACACCTTACAGCTGTTGCTGGGGGAACCCAGGCCATTCCTCAAGGTCTGGTGCATGCTTCCTACAAACCTGCACCACACCCTCACCAGACTAGGCCTCTCGCTCCGTGCTGTGCCTTTAGTATTCCTGTCTCCCCTAATTCAGCTCACCTACGGTTTCTCCTTCCTGCACTGAGGACAAATGCATAACCTGAGTCTGAAGAAAGGCACTCAGAACAAAATCGATGCTGGAAACTTGGCATGGTGCTACACTCTGGGAGGCTGAGGCAGGAGAATTCCAAGTTAGGAGCCCAGCCCAGGCAACTTAATGACTTAAGAGAGACCCTGTCTCAAAATAAAAACTTAAAATAAAATAAAAATGGCTGCAAGAGTTGCTCAGTGCTAAGGGTTGGGGGTTTGATCCCAGCACCACAATCAATTAGTAGATAAGTAAATGAATCCTGGAAACTTTTGTATTGTGAATGGAATAATTAGCTGAATACCAGGAAACGATACATAAAAACGACGAACGTTTTTGGAACACCTCTGTGTAGATTTGTTCGTGTAATTTTACAACAGCTCTAGTGGGTGCTGTCTTACTTTTTCCCATTTCCAGGGTAGAAAAACTGAGACGTATAGTGATTAAATAACACACTCCATATTTGTCCTCAAATTCTGGAAGCTTGCTTCAAGAACCTATGCTCCTAAACTCAACATTACATTGGCACCCAACACATTAACAACAGTATACTTATGTACCACTTTAAAAATGCTATGGTGGCTATAATTGGTTTCTCAGAGCTGGATTTTAAAACTTTGGGGTCAGGGGATTGGGTATATGGCATGGTGATTATAGCTAATAATACGGTAGTGCATACCTGAAATTGATTAAGAGGTAGATCTTGAATCTACCATCACCACCACCACCACCAAAAAAAAAAAAAAAAGCTAAGTATGTAAGGGATGAGTATGTTAACCAACTTGATCGTGGTAAACAATCCCCAAGACATAGGTATATAAAAGCATCACATCGTACACCTTAAATATATACAATTTTATTTGTCAACTATACCTCAGTAAAGCAGGAAAATTAAACAAAAGTCTGGGATTTATCAAGGTAGTCTGTTCTGAATACAGATCCTTAACATTTCAAGAATAGTTCATTTCTTTCTCATACCCCTCCTAACTGAAGCTTCTATTACTCACACTTTGGCAGGGGGCTGGGGATGAAATGCAGGGCCTTGCACATGCTCAGCACGCTCTGCCACCGAGTTATACGCCCAGCTCCACTCCCAGACACGTCTGCCTGTGCTAACCAACACCAGACATCCTCACACCACAGCTACAACATCGCCACATGGGCCATGCAGACAATCTGTGGAGGGCAGTTGAAGATAAGCGCCTGCTATACTGGGAACAGCTGAAGCTGTAATGAAACCCGCAGTGGTCTGCTGCCTTCCTGAGTTCTTGTCACTGGCACTTAGGATGCTTCCTAGCTCACAAAAGAGCAGTACAGCAGTCAGTATGTCCTGGTAAGTAATCAGCACAGGCACCCGGAAGAGGGCAAGGCCCACAGACAGTGTACCAGATGGTAACTAGCGTCATTCACCTCGGCCATGGTGCATTTCCCTATTCATCTTCCACACAGCTGAAGGGTCAGATTTGTCACTGAACTCAATGCTCAGGACGGAAAAGTGAGGAATTTAGTGAAGGGCCTTTACTATGCAAAATAAACAAGGATCGACTTCCATGAAATGCTGAAAAGTGGTGTGGCATTTCATGTTTTCAAGTCAGCAGCCAATCAACAAGGGTTGCAGGCTAATTTCTCAATTAAGGCAATGAGAATTCAACTACTGTCATGATTTTATAGGCAACAAAATTAAAGGGTGGATAAGGATGTTATGCAAAAGAAGGTGGCAAATCTCCAACTGAAATTCTGTATTCAGCTTACTGATGCTAACTAAAGCACTAATAGGAAAAACTATATTATATGTGTACTTATATATTTTATTAGATAATATAAAACACTATATAGTATTAAAAAAAATTTCCCCTAATAGTAAAATATTATTTGAAAAGGTGTAGACCATGCCTCAGATACTGAGCTCCGTAGAAACTATTTCAAATCCTCACTGACAGTTGCACACAATGATGTTTCATTTAATGGCTTTTTTTTTTGGTACTGGGGATTGAACTTGGGTCCTTGCACTTGTGAGACAGGCGATAGAGCCACTGGGCTAAATCCCTGGCCCACTTAATAGCATCTTTAACATGTGATATTTTAAAACATCCAACTCTTCCCTTTGAAAAGGAACATGTGAAGAACCAAAATTAATTTTGGAGATGACTTTTCATTTATTTAAGCCAAATTTTTTTGTCTCTTCTGATATTTTAGCCAAATAGAATTCTTAGAAATAGAAAAAAAAGCATATTCCTAGAGCAGAATAGCCTTTCAGAATCGAAAATGTTACATCAATCCTTTAATGTTACCCAGTCTTGACTTTTTAAATTCCCTTAAGGAAAAAATAAATCCCATATTCACATAATGTTGCCAGCACCACATGTGTCACTAATTTGGATTTCTGATTTGGCCGATATGATTATGCATGCCATAAAACAGCTAAAAAAGCAATTTCTAGTTAGCTTCACAAATCTGGCTATAGAGAAACTGAAGTGATGTTCAAGTTTTCTAATGCTAAAGGTTTCCTCGGGTAGTTTAGCTTAAATGACATGATTCTGAATCCAACTACTTTCATAAAAGTTCTTTGGCCAGAAGGATTCACTATAATTTTTATGAAATACGAATTAGCAGTGAGCTTATCAAAAACGTGTAATGCCTTAGCTTGAAAGATTATTTGTACGTTTCTTCTTATGTCCTATAAATATCTGTTAAGCTATATTATATTCAGGAATGACCTTAATACTGAAAGTAGGAGGCTTAAAATACTCCAGTCTCTAACTTCTCTCACAGAGACAGTACGTGCATAACCAAAGAAGTGTAGTATAATAGTGGTAATGCAGGAAGAGGGGCTATTTCAATTAGGGCTCAATGAACTGAGTAGGAGTTCACTGGGTACAGAAACAGAATTATACACAGAAGACCCAAAATGAGGAAATGCGTAGTCATTAAATTATGTATTTGGAAAGCAAAGAAAGACAGTGTGGAGAAATGAGATGGCTGGGAGTCTAGAAGAGATGAGTTTAAATGATAAGCTGATAATTACTGCACACTCAGGGATCCTGAAGACTGTGCAATGAAGTCCACATTTTATTTTATGTGGAATATAAAGCTCACGAAATCTTTTTTAAAATGTTTATTTTATTTGTACATGGTTGCACCACATGGTGTTTCCATTCATCTTAGGGAGTGAGACATGTACTCAATATATTTTAATTCTTTTTATTCCCCTTCTTCTCCCCTACCCACCTCCTTCCCTTCGTTTCTAGATCCCTTTCCCCCATTTTCATTATTATTGTTTTTCAGAGTTCGTGTTTGTGACATACAGTGATTGCATTCATTGTGGAGAGCTGGTACATGTCCATGACACATCTTAAATCTATCTCCCCTTCCCCTCACCCCTAGCCCCTGTCCCTCCCATTTGCAAAAGATCTATCTCCTTGTTTCTTTTGATCAATCTTTTGCTATTTATTTGTACTTTGGGTAACTCAAATGAGGGAACCCATATGGTATTGAAGCTTGTGTGTCTGATTTATTTCACTTAACATTATGTTTTCACGGTGTATCCATTTTCCTACAAGTGTCTTGGATTTAGCCTTCCTTAAAATGGAGTAGTATTCCATTGGGTATAGTACATCTTTATGCATTCATCTGCTGATGGACATAGAAGTATGCTGCTACGAACACTGGTGTGCATGTACTGCTGGAAGACTATGTCTTTAGCTCTTTTGGGAAGACAAAACCCTTCTAAATTTTCCTTTCACCTCACCATATTCATTCATCACTAGGGAAAAATATCAATTTTTTTTAAAGCAAAACACAAACCATGCTAATACTAAACACAACTTCATTTTTATGTTATTTGCTTCCGGTTTTTGTTGACTGGCATACACTTTTGTTATGTCTCTGTATCTATCAATGTATACATGCCATTTTGAAGTATGAATTTTATATGTAATATTAGATTACAAACTCTTTGCCATACTTTCATATGCTCCCAAGGGTTTTTAAGTGTAACAGTAATTAAATCAGGCCCTTTCTTTCAGAATGAATGGAATTCAGGAAGAAAAGACTTAAGGCAAGAATAAATACTCTTCTGGAAACCACCGCAATACCCCAGGCAAGGGAGGCGGAGACTGGAAACACCATAGGGACCAGGGAATGGAGCGGAGTGGGTGGACAGCAAGATATTCAAGAAGCAAAACTCCAGCATGGTCAAGGTGTGAAGTTTAGGAGGTGCAGAAGGTGCCTGGCATCAAGGGATGGTGCCAGCTCGCAATCCTGTTTCTCCAAACAAGGAGCCCATCAAGGGAGGCAGGATAATTTCAGGATTAGATTTAGAGCCAAGTTAAGGGTACCTTTATGACTTCCAATTTCAGTCATCGGGGAGGAGGCTGGAAGTAACTGAGTCCAGCCTCTGAAGAGATAAAAATTTTACCCAGGAGTGCAGAGTCCAAAACGCCAAGGAGGTGATGCCCTGGGGAGAGCATGCACAGTAACAAACTCCAGGCCCTGCTTTCCCCTTTCGCTCCAACCTCGAGCACATTCGTTGGTTTGATTTCTTTGGATCCACAGCAAAAACTTCCCCTCACAGCTCTCAGTTGCCACCAAGGAAGGGGACCTACCATGTGAGTGAACATCTGCTTTACTGGTGCCCACTGTAAGAAAATCCACTGCATTTCCTGACCTGGTGTGGTTTCGTTCACAACTCGGCCAAACCACACAGCTGCTCTGAAAGCCTGCTGCAGTCATTAGCCTGTGATAGCATCAGCGAGAAGAGTGGGTTCTGACACACGTGACAGGAGGCATTTTTGGTACTGCTTCGTGGAACACTAGCTTAGGCATTCGCGGAACCAATGCCTCCAACCCAAAGCTTCAGGACCTTTCTAAAGATTACAGAGGGCACAGGGCAGAATGGCTCTTTTCCACTTTTCCTCCCCCTTCCCAAAGCACTGCCTAGAATTTAGGTGGTGGTTTGGAATTCATGCCAACCTCACGGATACCTCATGTTAAACGATGCAAGTGACACAGTTTCTAACTGGACAAACGCTCTTTGAAGCCCACTTTTCCTTTCCTACTTAAATACAGACTCTTAGAAGAAAATATTCCATGGACCACTAAGTACCTCCAAATCAGAAATGCCAACATCTGATATTTAGAAGAAAAAAAAATTCTGCACTTTCCAATTTCTTTAATTTTGTCCTTGGTTATTTCTCTACCTGACAGTCTCAAAGACTCAAAGGCTCCCAGGTGCGTAGGCAAACAATTGCACACTTCTCTTCTATAGCTGACAACCTGTGTGCTTCTCTCCTGCAAGAGAAAAAAACCTTCGCCTGGCACATACACCAAAGAAAGGGGAAATACAGAGGAAAATCTAGCCAGGCCTCCACAAAGCACATGTTCAAAAGCCCCTTGAGACCCTAATGCTAGGTGAAATAAATCAGACACAGAAAGTTAAATATCACGTGGTTGCTCTTACATGAGAAATGCAAACTATAACTAAAGAGTAAAATAAAGGACAGATGGTAGGAAACAGGGAGGCAGACTTTGGAGATGCAGAAGGGGACTAGGGAAAGGAGGAAGAGGGACAGAGAGGGAGGGGATAAAGATAAAAAATGATCAAGCTTTACATGTGCCAGCTCCCCTAAACAAATGCAAGTATCACATATCACAAACATACACAAATAAATTAATAAAATTAAAATTCTCACCTGCCCTTGTTGCTTTGAAAACATGTGCTTTTGCTCCTTCACTTAGCTGAAATGAGGAGAATCTGCTCTGTTATATCCATCTTTTCCCCTTTCCCAAACTCCTGGAGTTAAACTTGAATGGAGGGCTAGGGGCTGGGGTGTCACACTGTGGCAGAGGTGGTAGATCTCCATACACCAGGCTCTGGGGCTGAACCCCAGCACAAGGGAAAACAAGAGATCTGGGAGAAGATCCTTTCCCAACATTGTGTTCGTGTCTGTTCACACAAACTGACCTCAGGGTTGGTACAACTTCTCCAAATAAAACTGTGACTAGGACTGGGGATTTAGCTCAGTGGATCTGCCACTTGCCTTGCAAGCGCAAGGACCTGAGTTTGATCCCCGGTACCAAAAAAACAAAAACAAACAAACAACTGTGCCTAAGTAATAATCAAAGAGAAAAAAAAGGTAGCAAAACTTTTTAAATGCATTTGGTGGCTGTGATATTTGTAATCTCTATCTATATTTATATCCGGCCTCTGTTTCCATTTCCTGGCGCACAACTCCTAAAACACTTAGAACCCCTTAAGGGTTAAAGGCTTTTCTCTGGTATGCTAATGAGCTGACTGAGGACTGAGCCACCCCAGGCTTCAGGAGGGAGGAGTGAGCACTGGAAAGACCAAGGCCTGATTAGAAGGCTGGGGCTCTCAGTCCACTCCCCAACCTCGGAGGAAGTTAGAGGGGCTGAAGCCTGAGTTGGTCAACAATAGCCAATGATGTTTTCATTTATGCCTATGGAATGAAGCCTCCAGAGGAAGCTCAAGGAGCCGAGTTTGGAGGGCTTCTGGATAGCTGAAGACATGGACATTCCAGAAGGGTGGAGCCCTGGAGAGGCCTGGGAAGCACTGCACCCCTTCTTGTCCACCTTACCCCATGCCTCTCTCCACCTGGCCATTCATGTGCATCCTTGGCAGTGTCCTTTATATCACGCCAGTGCAAAGCGTCTGCCTGCATCCTGGGAGCCACTCTAGAAAATTCACTCAACCCCAGGGAAGAGTTAGGGGAGCCCTCATGGGTAGCTGGTTGGTCAGAAGCACAGCAAAACAACAGGGAGCTTGATCTTGGCCTCAGAGTGGAGGGCGGTTGTGGCACTGAGCCCTCCACCTGTGGCATCTGACACTACCTCTAGGTAGACAGTGTCGGCACTGAATTGAGTTGGAGGACACGCAGCTGCTTTGCTTGGTCTGTGGGGGGAAATCCCCACTCATCAGCTCACAGAAGTGTTCTATACTGTGGGAGACAGGAGATGAAACTGAGTTTGCCTTTTCCTATACCCATCAGATAGTGGTTATCTTAACAGGTAATCCATGCCTCGATATCCCCATGGTTTTCTTACAGGCTGGCTAAGCTTCTATAAGCTCTGCTGTTTGCTTCCCGGCTTGAACTGTCAAATCCATCAGGAGGGCTGGACCCAGCAGCAATGCCCTGAAAACCTCTTCTGGATCATCCGAGGTCACACCTGCCCTCGCTGGAGCGAGAGAAGGGAGGCGTCACGTGTCACCAGTGCAGACTGTTAACATCAGATTCCATTCCCACACCTGCCACTGCCGCTGGGGCACTTGGATGTG
Source organism: Heterocephalus glaber (assembly GCF_053883595.1). Taxonomy (NCBI): domain Eukaryota; kingdom Metazoa; phylum Chordata; class Mammalia; order Rodentia; family Bathyergidae; genus Heterocephalus; species Heterocephalus glaber. The sequence goes on from NW_028258315.1 coordinate 15,661,034, forward strand.
TGTCCACTGCTGCCTGACTTTATCCCTTTCAGCAACAGGACCACTCTCCCGCCACGAGGAATGACAACCTGCAAGTCCTAACAGCTAAAAGAAATGCCACTCAGAATAACCTGCCATGGGCAGCAGGTGTGGCTTGGGGAGCGAAGGAGGAAGCTGGAGTTGGCCACAGCCCTGTGCATCCTCAGATCTTTGTCCCACCCTGTGGCCCTGGTCCAGCTCCCTGGGGGTGACATGTCCCCCACCAGCCCTCATCAGGTGCTACTGCCATTGCAAGGGACTGATCAGTGGTTGAGGAGAAAGAGACATGAAAAGAAAGTTTCTCAAAGAGCCTCTGACCTGGGGGAACACTTTACGCATGTAGACAAAACCAGGTTCCTAAAAGTTCAAAGATTATGCTGACTTCACATCCCAAAAAGCCTAGACAATCAAAGAGTGAATGAAACTCCTTTGGTTTTGACTTTGCTTAGATCAGCAAGCAACTGTTTCCTGGGCATTTACCATGTGCACAGCCCTGGATCTTTTGCTGGAGGTGTGAAGGCAGAGGATACAGAATTAGCCTCAGTAGGTTGTTCTCAAACCTCAGTGTGCAAAGGCGTTACCTGGAGTGAGTTTCCTAGCTCTCCTTCCCCAGCAGTTCCAGTTCATCAAGCCTGCTGCGGCTGAATCTGCAACTTTAAGAAACACACCACAGCCAGGTGACTGAGAAGCAGCAGGTACTAGGACTACTGGACCACCCTTGAGGAGCACTGGTCTGTGACCTGGTTCCTCTCCTGAAGCAGTTTGCAACCGAGATGGGGTGATGGCAAATACCCACACAGCAATGCACAGCAATAGCTTTTCTATGAAGCAGCTGCTACAGATGTTCACAAAGAGGAAGCAGTAAGTAAAGTCCCGGAGGATTCAGGGAAGCCTGGGAATGAGGGTCAGGCAGGACTTAGATGCAGACAGCAACTGTCTTCACAAATCTCCTGATTCAACGAGAGAAGGCGACCACAGCACGGCCTAAGTGAGGATGGAGACAAGTGTTAGAAGACCACCGCCAAACAGGCGAAGAGGCCTCCTATGTCCGCCGTGGGGAGGACACACTTGCTGGCAGAATCATGAAGCTGGCATTTCCAGATAACACCGCGTCTGCATTTTCGCTCTGCCGCATTCATGTGGTTTCCTGCACTTCATAATTTAACATTTCTAAGAGAGAAAAAATGCTGTTTTGAAACCCAAATAATGCACCACTCTGAGGCAGACAGCCAGCTGCTAACAAGAGTGACATCCGAGCATCATTTAAAGTGTTGCTCACAGCTCTGCTTCAGAAAGGAGATGTTTGGTAAGAACGAAAAATAATAAATTGTGCTCAATGTAAAACAAAATACGGGGCTTCACGGGGTAGGGGGCTGTGACAGCAACCGCAGGGAAAGGCAGAGTTAGGTGCTCCTTGGAAAGAGAAGGACAATAATTCAAAAGAATCCCAGGATATTGATGTGAATATAATATTTGGAACAGATAGTGCCTAATTTTTCAATGTTGCAGGGGAATGAATTATTAACCACAAACTCTGAAAGTCCTGCTTTCCCAAGATGGATGCAGTGGGGAGAAGGGACCCACAGGCAGGCCCACTGCGCACCCGGGCTAGTGCAGTGGGCCGTCTGCAAAGGGTGACGCACCAAGCTAACCCCATCAACGCCGGGCAGAAATGAGAGGGCATCATTATTTAATTAATTTCACTACAGGGCACTGAATTTTAAATGTGCAAGACGACCTGGAGATCCCTGAGATATGCATTGTTCTTTCCTTCCTTCCTTTCTTTCTGTATTGGGTATTGAACCCAGGGCTTTTGCACGGAGCTATATCCCCAGCCCTTTTTTTAAATTTTGTTTTTATTTTAAGACACAGTCTCACTAAGTTGCTAAGTAGCTCAGGCTGGGCTCAACTTTGCAATCCTCCTGCCTCATCCTCCCAAAGATTACAATTGTGTGCCACCACGCCTGGCTATGTATTTGCATTTTTTCAGGTGAGTCATTCCAGCATAAGTTCTCCAAGGTCACCAAGATAGGCAAGAATGAACCGGGTTCCACTGAAGGGCTCACTTTCCAGAAAATATCAGGGATGAAGCTGATAAAATGTTCCTGTGAGTCCACATTACTTGGGTGTATATTTTGTAATTTTTAAAACATTTATAGTTTGGAGTGTTTGAGTTCTAATCCCTAGATCAAGACTGTCACTTGGAGAATCATGTTTACTTAGAAATTCCTTAGAATAAACCAGGTGTGGTACCACATGCCTATAATCCCAGCTACATGGGTGGCTGAGGCAGGAGAATTACAGGTTTAAGGCCAGACTGGGCAATTTAGTAAGACACTGTCTCAAAATAACAGAAGGGCTGGGGTGTAGTTCAACGACAGAACATTTGCCTAGCATGTGCAAGACCCTAGGTTCAAACCCCAATATTGCAAAAACAAACAGAAAACATCAATAATAGCTAGGAAGAATATGCTCTTGCCGTTCTACATCACAGTAGGATATCTACGTCTTGTAACGGTGTATTCTTTATTTTATGAAGAATTAGAAGATTCTCAACGCAAAGAAATGATTAATATTTAAGGAGATAGAAATGCCAACTGCCCCATTTCATCATGATACACTGTATACACGTATCAAATTGCCACATTATACTCCATTTGTAAAAAAAAAAAGTTACTCAGTAAGCATTTGCTGAACAGGCCAGGGAACTGCATTCTCACCTTACCCATCCCAGTGCTTGAAAAAGGGTAGCAAACTTGTCATCAGATACAATGTTTCCTCTCCGACCACTGATTAATCCCTTACTATTCCACTAACATGAAATGCATTTAAAATATATATACACCTTGTTAGTTGACTGTGTGTTTAATTGTACGCGTTGTTCGTTTGTTTGTTTCCTAACCACAAATGCATTCTCCTTAGATCCTACTGCCCTGCAAATTTCAGAAACAAATACACTAGGTTACTCTGTCGCTCTCTTGGCTCTGACCCTAAACATTTTCTCCAAGGTCTTGTGGCTTGGGTTATAGAGAAATAGCTATGTACTTGAAAGATGGCCCAGAGCACCAAATAAATGCTGCCTGATGAAATTTAAAGCTAATAAATGTCAAGTCTTTCAGATGACTTACCGAAAACATCCATGTTTCGAGATCACACGCGCAGGCTGGCATTCCCTCTGTCTTGCTCATGGTCTGCAGCAGCGTTACTTTGGAGGATTCAAAACAGACTCTTTCCCCAGGCTCCAGGATGCTGCAGTCACACAAAGCAAAACACCAAATCAGAATGCAAACGCCACTTCAAGCAGTTAGTGGATATTCGGGGGAAATCCCTGATCTTTCTCAAATGTGTATCTTCTAACCTCAAACTAGCATGTTAATTACCAGAACGAAGCTATCACACATCTTATCTACATACGGGGCCCTAAAATACTGGAGGTGACAGTGCAGAGAGGAAGGAAGAAAACAAAGCACCAGGCTTGGGTAGGTAGTGCGTCTTGAAATTGAGAATATACACCAGTAGGAATGTGCTTGCAAGATTCCATGTTTAATCAGATGAATGAAGGAAATAAAGGATACGTGCCGTTTTAATGATTAAAGGTTCTGGTGTGCAGGTGTCAAGGGTAGAAAGTGGAAAAAGTTTTATCTCACAGGAAAATTCATCTGATTCTACTACCCCTTAAAGACTCAGACTGATTTGAGTAAATATCATTGCTATTTTTCAATAAAAGGCTATTATGACTGAACGAAAGGAGTATAAGGAAATTTCCATTATGCACTACAAATAGGTAATGGATGGGTTTTCCTTGTCTGCCTCTTGATAAAACTTAATAAATTATTTCCCCTTCCAAGACGGAAAGCAGCAGCTCGCTACTCTCAACACTAAGCATGAAACGAATGGCTGAGATCCGCGTGCCTTTCCCTCCACTTGCTGCTGCTGCTAAGGCCTACACATTCTAACCATGCGCGACAAGGTCACAGAAATGTTCTTCTCCGCCTTGGCAGCTTTGAAGGCTCACTGGGGTCACGGGCTGTGGTTCCAGTGTCTTCTGATGCTCACTCAAATCAACCCCATTGTTTGTTTTTTGACCATGCCCATTTGTGAGCCCAGAAACCACCTTCAAAAGATGTCTGCCTCCTTTCTTAGCCTTTTATAAGCTCTTCCCCCTCGATTCTGAAAGCCCATCGGGACAGCATCACCAGATAGTGGAGTGTGGCTGCCACATCATACTTATAACCCTAAACTCTATAAATCTCTAAAGATCCTAAGGCAACCACCATAGATCAAATCAAATGACTTACTTGTAAGAGAGAGCCTATTGTATGCTTCACAAGGTTGCTCTATGGATAAATAATTCTTTGAAAGCCTTCTGGAGCTATTACTTTATGGAATAGTCAATGTTTCTTAAAAGTACTTTTGGGGAGTTGTGACCATCTGTGGTTAAATTCATACAGACGCTTAAAACTTGGGAGGAGAAGGAGAAAGGATCTTTCTCCTGGTTAATGTTTAAACAAGTGAGTCAAGTTCAGTGTCATTAAGTTTTCAGTCTAGTGGGAGAGCAACTGCCTGCAAATGGCAAAGTCTTTTTTATTTTCTTGATGCTATCTGTACAGAAAGTGGGGTTGTAAGGATTTTATTAATTTTCTGAGCAGTTTTCATGAAATGTAACTCAGCTCCCACTCAAATGTGTAACTGTAACATATTGATACAAATCAACATAAGCCAGGAAGTTCAAAGTCTGACAAACTGTCTTTAGTTTATGGGCTTAGTGAAAACAGAATTTGGAGAGAACAGGAGGATTTTAGCAAACTCACTGCAAGTTACTGGTTGGTATCAATCTCTCTTTTTTAAAAATAAAAATAGCTGGCTGCATTTCTTGTTTCTGTTACTCACTTTACATCTTGATATTTTAGAATTAGAAGGGGTCTTTGCCATCTAATTCAACTTCTGCACATGAACCTGCTGGACCAGGAGGCTACATACCACTTACAGTCACACAGCAAGTTAACAGGTACTTTGACTAGACTCTGGGTTGAATTACTCATGTCCACTGACTCTTTCTGGACATAAAATCAATCATGTCATGTAATGTAATTAATGTAATGCGGTTTTAAGTAAAAAGGCTTACCTGTAGCCTAACACTGTTTTGGTTTGGTTTGGTTTGGTATTGGGAACTGAACCCACAGAGCACTGAGCTATAGCCCCAGCCCTTTGTTTTCTAATTTTTTAATTTGGGGACAGGGTCTCACTATGCTGCTGAGGCTGGCCTCGATCTTGTGATCCTCCTACCTCAGCTGCCCAAATACCTGAGATTATAAATGTGCACGGCCCACAACCAGCTTCTAACACTTCTTTATAGTACTCTGTTTTGCTTTTCCCCTAAAGAAAGAAGTTCATTTCTGGATTATATTCTTGTCATCTGTTTTGGAGCAAAATCTGGGAGAGGTACAAAGGTTCCATGGTTACCTCAAGGCCCTCAAAGCCATGAGTCTGGAGAGCAGGGCTTATACTATGCAGAGAAAAAAAAAAAACTCATCCATGTGACAATAATTTTCATTTTAATTTATCTCTGCAGAAGTGGAATTGGAAGTGATTTGTTTTGTGATTTGTAGATGACCCTCAGTTACACATACTGCAACAGATATGATGATTTTTATCAAAAGAAAACCACTGAAAATTGTACACAACCTCCTCTTAAGCAGTAATTTCAACATGCTAGGGCTAAGGGTGTAGGTAGCTAAGAGGCTAAGGGAAGGCTTGTAGCATGTTCCAGGCCTGGGGTCTAGTCTCCAACAGCCCCCCACAGAAAGGGAATATACATATTTTGTGGGGCTAAGGATCAAACCCAGGGCCTGGTAGGCAAATGTTGCGCTACTGAGCTATCCTCCCAACTCTACAAAAAAAAGAATTTCAATGTTTCCTTCCTTCAACAAACTCCACACCAATGCCGCTAATAACCAACATACCTATTACTGATTGTCAGTGGAAGTTATCGTAAATCGAGACAGGGCCAGAAGGCTACACAAGGGAAAGAAAGCGAAAGTCTGCAACCTGCACAGAAATGCCTGAATGCATAAAAGTTTGCTAAAGAAACAAGGCTATCTCTTTAGAAGGAATCCCGACAATGTTTTCAGATTTCATGGGCATTCTGGTGAAAATTTTCCAGACAGTTAAAAGCAGCAAAGTATTATATATTGACATCAGGCAAAAATGGCCTAGAAGCCATAAGACTTGTTTCTCAGCCTTAGTTTTGCAACTAACTGGATTTTTCAACTTCAGTCACAACTCCAAAGTAGAATTAATTCCAATTTATCAAATCAACAGACTTAAATAAATAATGTCTATAAACAATTCCCAATTATCACTCAAGTTGTTCTTACAGGTATTTGAAAGTTCCAAATGAAATAATAGCTCTAAAGACATAGTTACATCTCTTATGATTTAGCTGCTCTATTACGTACATCTTTATTCTAAAATTGAACAAAGACAGAATTGGTAGAATCCCATAGTAGAATTTCTTATTAGTAGGGAAAGGTCATTCTAGTCAGTAACTGCTACTGGGAAAAATGGCTCTTCATTTGGAAAGGGTCAAATCCCTACCTGACACCATTTACAAAATAAATTCTAGATCAATAAAAAACTAAACATATAAATATGTTTCACAGACATGCATATATATTCGTAATATATATATTTTACATGATAAAATACAGATACATAATTTTATACTCCTAAAAGTTTTGTGGGCTATTGTAAAGATGTTGACTTTTGTTTTAAAGTGGGAAGATACTAGAAGATTTTGAATGGAGTGGTATCACTGATCTGCCTTACGTTTTATGAGTCATTATCATTCAGTATTTTGTGTAAAGAACAGTCCATAAGCTAGGTATAGTGGCACATGTGTGTAATCCTAGAACTTGGGAGACTGCAGAGAGAGAGGGAGAGGGAGAGGGAGAGAGGGGGAGAGGGGGAGAGAGAGAGAGAGAGAGAGAGCACGCACAAGCAGACTACCACCACTACAAGAGGACAAGGTTGAAATGGACAGACAACTAGCAAAAATCCAGGTAAGTCTCCATGGGCAGAGGTGGTGACACTAGCAGTCGGGGTGGTAAGAACTGGTGAGAGTCTAAGATGTATTTGGAAAGTCAAGTTGACAAATTGTATTAGAGGAAGAAAAGAGTCAAAGATTACTCCAAGGTTTTTTTTTTTGTACCGGGGATCGAACTCGGGACCTTCCACTTGCGAGGCAGGCAGCGGAAACACTGAGCTAAATCCTGGCCCTACTCCAAGCTTTTGACCCACTCATCCCCCAAAATGGAACTGCCACCACCAAGGTGGAAAAGACTGCAGGAGAATCAGAATTGGACTTCACGGAGACAGACGGATAGAAGATGAACAGTAACAGCACAAGTTACTCTCAGAGGCAGCTTCCATAAGGGTCCCCAGGGACCCCACTTCCTGAGAGTCCTATCCTCGTGAAGCCCTCTCCCCAGGTGTGGACTGGATTTAGTGACTTGTTCTCTGCAAGTAGGATGTGGCAGAAATCATTTCCAAGATCGGGTAACAAGGAGACCCTAGCTTCCATCTTGGGTGCTTCTTGCATTCTTCTTGATTGCTCAGCCAGGGGAAGCCATTCATAAATTGTGCATTGTTCATCTCTGGAATCATTTTATTTAGTATTTTTGCAGCACTGTTGACTGAGTAACTGAAACTCTAGAAGGCAAAATCATTGGTAAGGACTACTGTACTCAGTGGTGAGGAAAAGAACATGACATTTAATGTGCTCACTGTAATTTCTCTTCTTTCTCTTTTTTTTCCTTCAGAACTGGGGATTTAACTGGGGCTACTCTACCACTGAGCTACATCCCCAGCCCTTTTTATTTTTTATTTTGAGATAAGGTCTAAGTTGCCCAGGCTGGTCTTGAACTTGCTATCCTCCTGCCTCAGCCTCCTTGTATTTGGGATTAGAGAATGCACCACCATATCCAGCCTTGTTCAAACTTTTCAAAATAATGACAGATCAATTTTTAGTTGGCAATAAAAATCACTAAGGATTTAGACAATATTAAGTGTTTCAATAAGAACCAGCAAGACTGCCCCCCCCAAAAGCCTTGGAATTATATACAACACAATGACTACTGCCCCTTTATTATAACAAATTAAGATGTTTCCATTGTTTTTCTGACACAGGCATGTGAAACACAAAGGCAAAAGAAGTGATCTGCACTCTTGGCTCCATACAAATTCAGAATGGGACAGCTTCAGACAGAAGCTGGTGCTGGCTACTGTATCATTCTCGCATCTTAATGGGGCAGTGTCCATCATGCAGCGGGTGGGAACATGGTTCTGACCCATACTGGTGGAATCAGCTGAATTTCCCTGGGTTCTGCATCCCTGGATTCAACCAACTGATAATCAAAAACATTCAAGAGGAAAAAACTGTGTAGGTATTAAACATATACAGACTTTTTCTTGTTATCGTTCCCTAAAAAATACAGTGTACCAGCTAACTGCACAGCATTTACACTGTATTAGGAATTATACATAATCTAGAGATGAATCTAAACTACACAGGAGGATGTATGTAGGTTATAAGCAAATACTGTACTATGGGATTTTATATACGGGACTTGAGAATCTAGGAATTTGGTATCCAGAAGGTGTTTTGGAACCAATTCCCTACAAATACCAAGGAACAAATGTACCTTTCTTACGTTTTAATAGTTAGAATTGTACCCATAATCACTGGAAATTAGAGAGCTGGAAAAAAAGAATCATGAAAAGAAATACAGAAAGTCCACTTTCATTTGTACATAAATCTTTTGTTAACAAAAGCAACCATGTTTGATAAAAGCATGTGATGTTATATCAGTGGTATTTACTGTCATTTAAAAATACCAAACAGTAGTAAGAGCTCAACAGCAAGGCTGCTACCACTTAACCTGCAATTTGGACAATTTGTGTAAGGATGAAATCATTTTGTCTTGTGACATAAGGAGCAGATGCTACTAATTAACACACAAAAATGTCTAAGACAGAGTTTTAAAAACATGAGTTTGGAAACATAAGTAGAAACAGCTTCGAAGAATATAAGCAAAACAGTATAATACCATGGAGGATGAGGGTTTTTTCTTTCTTTTTTTTTTTTTTTTTAAGAAAGTTGATCAAATTAGCTGGTGAACTTTCACAGCCCTTCCTTTAAATAAAATATGGATTTTAAGGAAAGTACCACATAAATCCTGCTTCTATTTTTTAAAAAATAGGGAAAACGAAGCACATATATAATCACCAGCGTGTTCATCACGTTGTGTTAAAAATAAGAGGATAGGAAGATTGCAGTAAATTAGGGGAACATTTGGGCATTTTGATATATTCATGTGTGGGGAGAAAGCGTGTATTTTGACCCAAGATATAGTTGACCATGGGACACTTTTTCTAGAAGAAATAAATAAGCAGTGGGTCCTTGCTGACCAGAAAACCCCTTAGTAAGCCACATCTTGGGCCAGTGGTCTGCAAACTCTGTGTCTTCCATTCCTCTGCAAACTCCTAAAATTTACTGCATTCCCCAAAGAGCTTTTAATGAGGTAAATTACATTTAACAATATTTATTGCATTAGAAATTAAAACAGAATTTTTAAAATTTATGAATTCTCTTTTTGGGGGGTGCTGGAAATGGAATACAGGGTCTCATGCATGCTAAGCACATGCTCTTCCATGGAGCTATACTCCCAGCCCCTATTAATTCATTTAATACAAATAACATTATAGATTGCATAAAATGACATATCTTTGTGAAATAATAATTCTGTTTGTCAGAAGAAAAAAGTGGCAGTGGTATGCGTTTTTGCCAATCTCTTTCATGTCTGGCTTAAGGGGAATGATTCAGTTCTCATGTGTGCCTCTGAGTTCTAGCTGCTGTGATATGCTGTTGGGCTGAAGCATATGAGGAAAATCTGGCCTCCAACTTTCAGCTAATTGTGGATGTTCTGCTTGTGTATTAGCCTCCTGCCTCACAAGGGGAAGCTCCTTCGAGGACGGGGCAATTGAAAATCTGAGCCACAACAGTGCACTTTGAACTCTTTTATACTAAAATGTATTGGTGCATCTTGCACTTTGAATGGATCTCTGACCACGCATGATTCTGTAACATAATGCACTGGTCATTTGGAACATATTGGCTCACTGAATTATACAAATCTTCCAAAACTAAGACAGGTATCATTGTACAATATCATCTTACACAGATTCTGAAAAACTCCACCATACACTTGTGAGAGAATGGGAACAAAATGCGTAAATAATGACTTAGTATTATTATAAAATGGTTTTGACCTTGCAGGACTCTCCCGAAGTTCTTTGGCGTTCTCAAAGTGAGACCCTCCTTAGAGGAGTGGCTACAGCACCTCTAAACTCTGCACCGGGCCCTAGGTTTACATCTAGCCTCTGGCTTTGTGAGTCTAACTGCTGGTCCTCCTAAGGTCTGTGGGGTTCAGCTAAACACGAACAATTTACCCACACTGACTGTGACACTATCTAAGGCATGAGGGGACAGGAGGAAAGGGTGAGCTGTGAAGAAAACATTTGTTGACTTGGATTCTGCCTGGTAAGAATCTGCAAAAAGTGTGCATTTTAGACTTTTCTTGTTTTGGTACCGCGGATCAAACTCGGGACCTTGCGCTTGCCAGACAGGTGGCGGAACCACTGAGCTAAATCCCCGGCCCTTAATACTTTTCTTTAGCAAACATTTTCTCCCAACCTAGGCCTTAACAAGGAGCTGTTGTTACTAAATAAACCTTTTAAGGACTCTGAAAAACATTCAGAAGGATCCTTTTCAAGAAACTAATTCATGAAGTAACTATGTAATTATGAACCATCATCTATTAATAAAAAAGGTCCCCCAAAGAGCCACTGAAGAACTAATTATCCTGCAGTATTAATGTACACACATGATAATAACAGCTAGTCGTCAAGTGCTGCACCCTGAATTACTATATATTGTGTCCATGAACCCTTACAATCATCCTTGGTGGTGGACACTTTATTATCCTCTTTTTAATAAATGAAGAAAAGCAGGCACTAGATGACACTCAAAGAACTCAGTGAGTGACAGATTCAGGGTTTCAACGTCTATCAGTGACGCCAAAGGTTCTCTAAATTACCACTATGTTGCCTCCCTTCCAATTAATAGTTACTGAACTTCAATAATCTAGATTCTCCCTCTGGCAGCTACCCCCAAAGTCATGAAATATCTTTATTTTCTTATTCCAAAGTGAGGAGTGGCTGGATGAACTAGCTCAGAACCCATCTAATCTATGGAGACACCAGTGAGATTCTTCCGGGTCCCCAGGGCAGTCGCATGGAAAGAGCTGCCTCATGCAAAAGCCATATGTGCTGCACGCTGTGAAGTCAACTTTCCCGTTCTTTAAAGGTCATGAGGATGAAATAGTGACAGTGATGCTCTGCAAACACAATTCAAGGAACCCTAGCATGGATCCCGTCTCTTCCTCTGACAGGGCTTACGAAACAAGGTCAACGGAAATGCCAGTCATCACTAAGGCGCTACAGGGGGCAGTGTGACCTTTCCCAAGTTCTTTCCAAATGCTTTGCTCCTCACTCCTCTCGTCAGTTTGTTACTGTCCACCTCTGTCCCTTGCCCATCGTTTCTGTCACTTTACCTGGCTTTCCCCTTGTTCATCCAGAGCCATTAAAAACATACTGAATCCCTTCTAGGTTGCTCTTAATCACTGTTCACTGTGCAGCTCAAGACACCTGACCTTTGGGGACGATCCCATCTGCCCCTTCCCTCTGGGAGCTCTAGCAGGGATCACATCCATGTGGCCTTCCTGGGCACACTTCGCTGCTGTGTGTGTTGCTTCATTTGTGTGAGTCTCATCACAACTATCAATAGATGGCAAATGTTCTCAAGACTTTCTGGAAAAATCTCTCATGGCACTTCATGATGCCAAACACAAAGTGTCAAGCTCATCCCCATTTTCCTCTAATTGGTCAAGAACTAAAGAACATAGGCATGGGGGCTAGGGGTAGATCTGTAGTTCAGTGTGGGCAAGGCCTTGGGTTCAAGCAAAGAGGAAGACAGAAGGAGAAGGAGGAGACGGAGAAAAATGAGAGGAAGGAGAAGGAGGATGAGGAGAACAGGAGGAGAGGGAGGGGAGGAAGAGAAAGAAGGAAGAAGAGGAGGAGGTGGCTGGCGGGATATTTTAATGTCTATTTTATTTTTAAACATCTTTCCCTTCAGTCCCAAGGTTAAATAAGGTTAGCAGTGTAATTCATCCAGAAGTTTTAGGTATTAGCAAAGAGAACAGAAGTCCCTATAGGACAGCCAGCAGTGGTCACCAGGAAGTTCCGTCCGTGTCAGTTTACATGTGACATTCTCAGGGAGGAGCATTAGTTCTGTCCTAAGGTGAACTGATGTTGGAAGAAAGTACGGCAGTACATTACCTCTTGACAAAAAAAAAAAAAAGAGATGAAGTTGGGTAAACCCAGCAATCTACTGATTATATCTTGCCCCGTCTCTATCTGTCTTTAATACGAGTGCCATAAACTAGGTTGGAGTCTTTTACTGAATATTATTGTCTGAGTCACAGACTAAAGGATACAAAAGCCAGAATCCACTTCATTTTCTTGGTGTCATAATTACTCTGGAAATCCATGCTACACGTTTTGCGTGAAACGGTACAATGTGAATTGAGCAATGAAAATCCTTAATGGTAAATTCAAGAGCCATTTTACTCCCTTCCTCCACCCTGCCTTCTCTCAGACAAACCACACAAGATGAAGGGTTGTGAACTCACAGGAAGCATGGCTCAGGGGAGCCTGTTCCTTTCCCACATCAAATTTCTGCGTAGAAGTTAAGAAGTCAACAGCTCATAGCTAATTGCAGGGCCAAACTGCCTAACTTGGACAGGCGGGTTCCCGTCTGGAAGCACCATCAGTGAATTTACAGTTCTTCTTTCGTCTGAAGCACAACACCCTAACCTTACCCTTTTTTTTGCATGCATCATTCTTGGTGGAAATTTTCAACCACCACAAAGGTAGGGTAAAAGGGCGTGGCACACAGTGACTTCTTAGTCATATTTCCTGAGGTTCCCATTTTAGTCTATCTAAAATATTTACTTGTGGCAATAAGTAATTACAGATTGCAAAGCACTGTTCTCTTTTTCCATCTCAGCAGACCCCCTCAGTGCGTTAGACCACAAAAGGTAGTTTTCTGAATCACTGTCCAGATCAGGAAAGGGCTGATGTACTTATTGGTGAACACCAAACTGCTCTTAACATCCAAAGTGAACAATCTTAGGTCAGCAAAATGTATGAAATCACCTTTTACATTATACACTGGGACAGCTCTAGACTCACTCTGTCCTTTAGCCTCCTCCAGGTTCACATGAGTGGGATCTGCACCCCTGTGGTCACCCGTGAGTACCTGACACCCCAGACCACACCAGCCAAGCAGAGGGTGCCAGTAGCGATGACGTCCAACCAAGAAGGGGTTGTTGAAGGACCAAGAAAATTGAGAAGCAATGGTGGGCAGCGAGGGAGAATCCTGGGTCCCACTGCTTCTATGAGTCCACTAAACCTGTACCTGGAACCCCAACATAACCAGCCACTCAGAAACAGCAGAATCAACCTTCCTGCCTTCCCCTTATTCCAACAGTGAGCTAGTACCTAATCCTACTCATTCTAGTTCCTATCATCTGCATCTTTCTCCATTCTACCTCTGCAGCATGCCTGGCTCCACTCCCCAGACCCTTCTTCCCTCCCTCCTGGATGTCGGACTACTCCCAAGGTCCAGACTCGCCGGAAGGCCACCAGCACTGTCTCCAGCAAGCACTATGCAGCAGTGTTCCTTCATCACTGGTTTCTCTTTCCATGGTTTCAGTTCCCCATGGTCAACTGCAATCAGAAAATATTAAAGGGAAAATTCCAGAAATGAACAATTCCTACATTTTACATCACGTGCTGTTGAGAGCAGTGTGATGAAATCTTGTGCCCTCCCTCTCCGTCCGAAGTGCAAGAGTTGCGACGCTGGCAATTTGGGTAGGACAAAGAGAGACAGTGGTGAAATTTCTCACCGAGGAAAGAAAAGGAATCAAACGTGAAGTTGCTATGATCTACAGTACACTATAAAATGTTTTGAGAGAAGACACAACATTTACATAACTTCATTTACATTTACATAATTTACATTTACAGTATTTTAATTGTTCTATTTTATTAGGATTGCTATTACAGTAAGACCTAATTTATAAATTAAACTTTACCACAGGTATATACGAAGATGAAAAAAATCTAAGGATTTACAGGACTTGGTCCTTTCAGACTGCCCGGAGAAGGGTGGCTTGGAATGTATCCCCAGCATTAAGGAGGGACTCTGTATTCCCCAACCTGAACACGGTAGATGACAGCAGGGTGCTCTTTCACCTGTTACTATTCAGGAAGGGCTAACAAAAAGCCCATCAGCCAGGTACAGTCCATGGTCCCATTACCCTTCTTCCTTTGTTGCTAGTGGACAAAAAAGAAGAGATCTGGAAAAAAAGACATGGAAACTACACGAAGAGCAAGAATCAACATTTCCTTCATACTTTTTTCTGGGTTTAGTTGGCTAATCTGTATTTGGGGTTAGTTTTTTAAAAACTCAATTTTACTCTAATCTTTAAAAATGATCCTAGAGGCATGGCCTGTTAGGCACTGCCAAGTTGCATTGATGTATTTCATTACTGCTTGAAAGGCCACATATTTATAAAACTACTAAAAGTCAAGTTATAGAAATAAAATGATTTGGAATTTTTTTAGGCAGTTAGAAACAGAAACAAATGTTATTTTTAATCTCTGGCTCACTGTAAACTGACAAGATATGAATATGAATTTTATGGGGTAATGCTGCTTACCAAAACTACATGCCAATAACTCCATTTTCTATTTCATTTCAGTGTTACATGTGGAACATATAATCCAGATTACAAAACTTCCTCGTTAAAGCAAACTGACTAGTTAAATTTTGATAGCATGACATCATTAGGACAAAAGAGAGCTTAAGCAATAATGATGATCAAATTTGCTTTTCTAAAAAGTTTTCTACTGCTAAACAAATGAAAAACAATATCCAAACGCTTTTAAGATGACATTGTAGTTGCCGAATGTCAGCTCACCAACATACTTCCGGTAGGGAAAGGAATTCTTCTCCCTTGCAGACACTGAGAAGTCTCTGCAATGATCATGCCCTCAAGAAGTTACAGTCCACTGGGAGTCACCTGCTATCCCCGAACTCTGGGAGGCTGAGGCAGGATGATGGTAAATTTGAGCCCAACCTGGGCAACTTAGTAGCTAAGTGAGACCCTGTCTCTAAATTAAAAAATAAAAAAGGGCTTGGGATCTAGCTCAGTGCAAAGGCTCTGGATTCAATCCCCGGTACTACTACTACTACTACTATTACTACTACTAATAATAATAAACACTCCATCTGGGAAGAGAAGATGTACAGAAGTGGTACAAGTACTTTGAGGAAAAAAAAAAGAAACCAGAAGTACAGAAAAACCACAGAATTTCAGAAGAGGGTAGCAAGGAAGATTCTATAAAGAAAGTAGGCCTTAGGGACTAGATAGATGGGAATACTGAAGTCTTAAATTTCTATTCCGAAAATGAAACTAATTAATTCATTTCGAGAATTAAAATTTATTCAGCAACTACTCTGTGTTAGGAAGCTCATAAAGATGATCTCTAAGCTTCCAAACCTATAATGATAGTCTGGTGATAACCGATAAAAAGGGACCCAGAGCATCTATTAACATTCCCTAGAGTCATTAGTTCCTACTGAACATTAGTAAACCAAAATCCTATTTATATCAACACAAGACTTAATCACACAGAGAAAATGACAGTCTTAATAAGAACAACCAAGGTCAAAATAATATATTTTGAAAATGAATATTTTTGAAGATGACAGAGGTTTGGATATCCCAAAACACAAATCATATTCCCCGACACGTAACTAAAACGTCAAGTATGTCAAGAACTTAAGTATATGTCTATTCTGACCTCTAAAATCAGCATGAGGCAGTGATTTTATTTGAAAACTAAAGTATTAAAATGGAACCTTGTTTTAAAATAAGTATTTGCCTCTGCAGAGCAACATTTCTCAATATGTCCCCAGGATTCCTACGGGGCTGGGCTGTGGGCTCAGGGGTAGAGCACTTGCCTAGAATGTGCAAGGCCCAGGGTTCAATCCCGAGCACTACAAAACACAAAAATAATAAACAAAAAATCCCCAAACCTCCTAGCTGTACCCCAGACCTACTTACATAAGTTCTTGGGGCCGAGGAATCTGAATTTGAACCACTGCTTTGTCACCCCAAAGGAAAACAAAGCCACACAATCAAGTTTTTGAGCCCCTGGTCTAGCATTTCCCCTCCACCTGTTTCCTTCTTGCTTTCTCTGTTACTAGAATGTCTCGTGGCCAATTTAAACAACTACTTTTCAACATCCTCCAAATGTTTTCTGTGTCACACTACGTTAACTTAAAAAAATGCTTCTGAAACACTCAAATGATACCAAACTGTTTTTATAACCCTTCTTTTACACTGAGCTCAAGTCAGTGAAATGTGGCATCCAGTAATGCTTTGGGGGTCTATGGAAGGCAGAACCACTACACCTCCAAAAATGGGCCCCCAACCGAACCCGTAGCACCCATGAATACCTTCTCTGGGGCACAAGGAACATTACACATAGGATCGCAGCGAGGGTCTGGCGATGGAGAGACTATTCTGGATTGTACCAGTGCACCTGACGAACTTCACAAGGGTGAAGAAGGGAGCGTCACAGAGAGACAGTGACCCCAGATGAAGGCACAGACAAGCAACACTGCTGGATTTCCAAGTGGAAGAAGCAACCATGAGCCAAAGAGTATGAATGGCCTCTCAAAACTGGAACAGGAAAGAAATGGCTTCTCCTTTAGAGGGCCCCGTGGGAAGCAGCTGTGCTGACACCTTGACTTCAGTCTGGGGCAGGGGATCTGTCTTGGCTTTCTGACCTGTACAACTAGAAGACAATATACTGTGTGTGTGTGTGTGTGTGTGTGCGCGCGCGTGCGCGCGCGTTTCTCTGGTACTGGCAATTGAACCCAGGGCCTTTTTTGCATTCAGTTACATTCCCTGCCCTTTTCTTAATTTTTTACTTTCAGAGAGGGTTTTGCTAAGTCACTAAATTGCCCAGGCTGGGGTCAAACTTGTGATCCTCCTCCCTCAGTCTCCCAAAGTGCCATGCACACCCAGCTCCTTGTGTTGTTTTAAAGCCCCCAAATTTGTGACATACTGTTAAGTGGCAGCGGAAAACTAGTTCAGGTGCTTTGAAGAAAATAAACACTCAGGTCAGCTCTAAATACAAAAGTCACGGGTGCTGCAGCCTACACATTTTTTGGTCTTACTAAATCCATAAAGGCAGAATCTCAAATGCTTCTTTGGTACAAATGTCATATGGCCCAAAAAAGTTCATTCTCAAGCAGTTCTGCCACCACGTCGCTATCTCCCTCCCCTCTCTGCACTCAGTCCTGAAGCGGATTCCCCATCTCCCATCAAGGCAGACGGCATTATCACCTTGGAAATGAGGAGGAAGAGGGGGGAGCTGAAGGCAAGCTTTCTCAGCTCCAGCACTAATGACATTTGGAGCAGATCATTCTTGCTTGTACAAGACTGTCCTGGGCATTGCAGGACAATCAGCAGCCCCTCCGGCCTCTCCTCGGTAGAAGCCAGTATTGCTACCCGCTTTTCAACCTGGGCCATTTTGCTCCCCCTGGGAATATTTTGGGAGAAATGTTTCCAGGTATTGCCAAGTGTCCACTGGGGACAGAATGGCCCTGGCTGAGATCTAAGGGTCTAATGCTTTTGCCAGATCACTTGAGGGTCTCTCAGTCTTCGCCTATGGAATGAGGAGCTTCACTGGGGGTCCACAGGCTGAGTATCCCTCATCCAAAATGTCAAGGACCACAAGTGTTTCAGATTTCAGGGCTTTTCTGATTTTAGAATATTTTTGTATTATAAATATAAATATTTATATATGGACATCTTGCAAATGGACCCAAATCTAAACACAAAATGCATTTACGTTTCATGGACACCTTATACATGTAGCCTGAAAGTAATTTTATACAATAGTATTCATGATTTGGGGAGCAAAACAAAATTTTGTGGTAGGAGATATTTCTACTTCTGATGGCATGTACCTACTCAAAATCTTTCAAATTTGGGATCATTTCAGATTTTTGGATCTGAAGTGTTCAGTGCGTGTGTGTGTGTGTGTGTGTGTGTGTGTGTGTGTGTATACACGCTTAATACATAGCTGGTCTAATTCAAATGAGTTTCCCAAGAATTCAGTTCATCTGGCATTTCAAAAGAGCTCTAAGTCCAAATTCAGCCACAGGCTTTTTCAAACGGTCCCACTACACTTATTCCTAGCCACAGGAAATGGAAATATGGCTGCTCCCCATGGACCCTCAGCCCACTCTCTGCAAAGGATCCCAATCCACACTCCATGCTATTAGAGCCTCACTGAAGAAGCCAGCGCTTGCTAATGTGACTGCTACACAAACTGGCCACAGCTCACTGCAACTTGGTTACCTCGGTGTCATTAATAAAAATCCTTTCAATCTGCACCGTGTAGACCAAACAGGCAGATGACTGACTGAAAGCCTGTCTCAGACGACAGAACAGATGTTCTGGAATCAGATCCTGGGAAATGGCCACTGTCCTGGAGAAGGAGATAAAGAAACAGATAATTTTCTCAATGAATTCTCTCCAAGAAAATGACTTAAAGATGTTAAAAGATCCTGTTTTGCATAGTTCTGAATTCTGCCCAGACTCTGAATTTCAATTTCAAAATGACAAGGCAGGAAAGCAGTCAAATGGAAACATTATATCTCCTGTTTTTATTGAAAGTTTCAACAAAACTATAGTTTCTAAGGTTGGATGTTAAGTTCACAGGCCTCCAATTAGTGTAGTGGAGTTCTGATAAGCCTACATGGAGGTGGCTGCAGGAGTTGGAGATTTGTAACTTTGCAGAATGTTCTTCCAGGAATGTTAGCAGATGCATCCCCAGCAACTCTTAGCAACCAATGACTCATTTCCCCTCCCCTGTACTGGGGATCGAACTCAGGACCTTGTGCTTGCCAGGCAGGCGTGGCACTGCTGAGCTACACCCCCCACCCTAACCAATGGCTTTTAAACAGAACAACTTTACTTTGGAGATTAACCCTCCATCAACTACAGCCATATGGATTTACACTAAGACTTTATAACTGCCTATTTTTTCTCAGAGGCCTTTCTCCAATATTCTCGTAAAGTCTGAGAATAATAGCACATGATTCTGAAGAACTAAGGGCCAGTGTTCTGAACAGACACACTTATTTAGGGATGCTCCCTCTTTTAGACATTTTATAATTAAAATGAAAGGAGGAGGGATTTTTGTGCAATGATATTGAGTTTATGGCAAACAACTTATGGCACAGATGAGGGGGAAAGGAGAAAGGAAAGAGTTTGCAGAGAGAGGCGGGGATGAATCTTATACGTATTTAAAATTGGAATGCAAGGGACTCCTGGGGGAAGAAGGCAGGAGTGAGAATGGGGAGAAAGAAACTCGTGCCTCACTACACTGCACACTTCCCATATGCAACAAGAGCGAATCCCCAAGTGTTGCACTATGAATGTCAATGTCAGTTCAGGGAACCTCCGGGGCCTGTGTCCCCAACCTGGCTCCCTCACCAGGCCATTGTACACATCACCAGCATGATGCATTAGCCCTGCACAGGCAATATGAGTGAGTTTGCAATTTGGTGAAAATACATACAAGCTAAGATTTCTAGGAGATGTTTTAGCAGCCTACACTGTCACCTTTCAAGTGCAAGGGAATGCACTTATATGGATTGAGCTACAGATTTTAAGTCCTCACCAGGCTGATTATCCTGCAACTTTTCACTTGGAAAGGTATTCAGGTATATAACATACTTGCACAAAAATAATGCATAAAGTAGCACTTTATTTCAAAACCCACAATTGCCAGCCTATGAAAACTGACTCTTGCCAACCTTCCAATGTGTTTCATATGTCCTTTTAGCTGTTACAGAAATGCAAACTTTTTTATTCCTTCATTTACCATTTGCAGAGTGCCTACTTTGAACTGGAACCAGATGATCCATATGAATAAAATATGGTCCCTGCACTCCCCACCCAAAGGTGGGGATAATAACTAGATAATGGCGTGCTGGGGCTAAAAAAGAGGAAAACCATGCAAGTGGCAGAATAAATACTTTGTTCTATAAAAAGAATATAAAATTGGGTTTCTCACCCTGATTCCCAGTTCACAAAGAATATCTGTGACTGTGGTGACAAGAATTTCAGTATGACTATTTCTGGTTGGAACCATCTCCCCACCAGATGTAACTATAAAATTTGCCTCTGCTCTAGAACATTCAGCTGACAAAGGAAAGTTCTACACCAGCATCAATAATTGATCTTCTCACCCGCCACGAGATCTGGAATATTATTGTGCTCATTTCCTCCTGTGTTCCCCTCACCTTCTATGATATCTTGTAACCTTTCCGATCTGAGCGTTTGTCTCATTTTGCCCTTTCATTTTCACTTACCAATGAAGAATTTATGGCTACCTTGTGCAAAGCACTATGGGAAATGTAAAAAGGAACTGGAGGTTGTCCTTGTCCTTAGAGGAGCTTTGCAACCTTAGTCAGGGAGACAAACATATAAACAAACAGTACAGTGTGCATCAAGGGGAGTGTGGATGGCACAGAGCTGACAAGTAAGGAACTTGAAGCAGGTGGGTGGAGAGCTCCACGCTGGAAAACAAACCTTAATTATGTGTGCTCTGGAGGAGGGGCCTTTTCTACTTTTACATTCCCCTCCCCAGAATCAGTGTGATTTGAAAATCCCACCTAGATAACAGGACAGGGAGGCATATAAAGCTTAACCATGTTATTTTTTAAAAATTGAATATGCTACTGTGTTTGATTTTTAATATATTAATGAAATTATTTTTTTCCAGCCCTGGCTTCTTTCCTGTCTGTCTGATCAACCTTAATAAAGTTGGGGTTTGTTTCTAGTTATTTCTCCACAAAGAGATGTGGATACCAAACCCACTTAGTAAGATTTATTTTTTTTCCAAATCTGATTTATTTTACTCCACAGCAGGGAAGGGTTGATAGGGTTCTCTTCTTGTAAGTTTATTATGAATATTTGTCCTTTCAATTCTGTTTGAAACTGGCAAATATTCACTTACATTTCTTTTTCACTACATGACTAACTGTGAATGTAAGCAAAAGACAATTGAGATTCAGATATAACTGTTCAAAACTTTCTATTACTCCTCTTAATTCATTCTGTTTCTGTCAATCATCACACCTATTTTCTGTATTTACAGTGCTCTTTAAATTGACTGTGCAATTTTTAAAAATTAAGTGGTTGTCTGAAACGTATTTGGTGCGCTTGAATGGGATTTTTTTTCTTGCAGCTTTTACCAGTGGCTGTTTGCCTAAGATTTGCTGCTGTAGCCAAAATTCTAGCAATAATTTCTCTTGCTAGAACTTTCTTTTGCCATTTAATTTTAACAACAGAAAAAAGGTCTCCCTTTTTGAATTGAAATATTTTAATTTTTCCAGTCAGAATGATGGGAATGAAGTTGATGGATCGTTGTCCTGGAGTAGAAGTGCAGTTTAAATGTGTGATGGCAAAGATACAAAAGAAAGAGATAGAACACCAATGTTTGAATTATTTCAGGATTTTCACTGACATTCTTACTTGTTCATAATCTGACCCAATTTAATTTCTTTTGATTTTGAGACAATGTGCACATTTCTTTCAGTATGAAAGTATCAACTATCAAATACCTTCAGTTATTTAGGTAAACCCTTTTTCAAATTCTCACTACAGTGCCGTATATTCTACTGTGTCCATCATTATCATTTCCATTCTATCTTATCTTGGCTCCCAAGCCAAAATGTTACTTTCTTCTTTACAGATGGTTTGATATTCTATGCTCACAGAGAAACTGGCTGTCTTTTGGCTGGTGTACTTTCCTAGCTAAAAATGGGAAATCAGAGACAGAAAATTGAGGAGTGGAGGATGGGGAATTCAGATAAATGCTTACAGAATACTTTTATTAAATACTCAGCAAACTAGTAATTTTCTGATTTGAGTATAAGTAAATATCACTATTTTAATTTCCAAAAAAATATAAGGAAGCTAATCTACCAAAAGGAAGTGAGAGAAGGAAGAAAGGAAGGAAAGATGGAAAGGAGCGAAGGAAAGCAAAAGGGAGAGGAGAAAAGAAGGAGAGAGAGGAAGGAGGTAAGGGAATATTGTAATCAGTTTTTATGTGGGAGGTTAAGTTCAAAAGTTTAGTAGAAGTTAAATATTGTCCACATTAGAGCTGGGGATTTAGCTCAGTGGTTCCGCCGCCTGCCTAGCAAGCGCAAGGTCCCAAGTTCGATCCCCAGTACCAAAAACCAAAAACAAAGTTATCCAAATTAACTTTGAAAAATCCCTTAGCTTTCTAATAAAATACTGCACACATGATTTTGTGTGTGTATCCAACTCTTTACAGCAACTTTCATGTATACTGAATGCTCAGAACTACTAAGACTACTGGGAAGAACTCATAAATGTACATTCAAACCACCTATTAAAATGAAGTATTAGGAACTGGGCATGGTGGTGCACATCTGTAATCCCTGCATTCTGGGAGGCTGAGGCAGGAGGATTGTAAGTTTGAGCTCAGCCTGAGCAACTTAGTGACTTAGTGAGACTCTCTCAAAATAAAAAATATAAAAGTGCCTGGGGATGTAGCTTAATGTAAGGGCCCAGGGCTCAGTGCCCAGTACCACCAAAAGAATAATAGTAATAAAAATAAATGAAGTATCCAAACCCTAGAGTGAAATGGGAGGGTTAATGAAGACCAGTAAAGTGTTAGTGTGTTGCAAGACTGCATTTCTGTGGCAATACGACACTTCCTGAACTTTAATGCATATTCATAAATTTATCATTGTTATAGTTAAAGGAATAATAGCAGTAATTAAGAGTATCTTGAAAAAGTTTACTTTAAAAAAATAAATGTTTAATCTAGTTGTTAATCTGTTTTGAAAAAATTAAAGCAAGTTTAATGCCAAAAATTTTCCAAGACCCAATAGACCTGGATTTTTTGTTTGTCTGTTTAGGTTTTTGGTTTTTTGTAGTTATTCATTGTTCTGGAGTATTTTGCCCCTGGTCACTTGCATCCAAAACAGAAGCTCTAACAGGATGTGTAAAGTACAAGTGCGTATCCACAGGGAGCTGTGTGGGGCACCTGAGTAGGTCAACTTTCCCTTATCCACAACATTCTGGATTCCAAAGGAAATCCTCATCCTCTGTACTTTTCAGCTCCTTCTGCTAAAAGAAGGAACAAATCAGGACAGATGTGCAGCTCGTTCATCAGGTCCTTCAAGGGAAGAAGGACTCGGGCAGCTCCCGTGTTGGGCTGGGGTGTCATCCAAGAGACTGGGGCGGGGGGGACTGGCTCCAGAAAGTGTGAAAAGCTGGTTCCTGCCCTGTGTTCCAATGAGCTTAAAGCTTAGAGTGAAGTAACTACAATTGATGGATATTATTCAGTATTATTTATGAGGCAGCCTGTCAACCACATAATTCTTCAACAGCCTGAAAAAAGCCTAGGAGTATTAGCATGAAGGCGGAACATGAAATGTGCCAAAGGACTCTTTCTTTTCCCCCTTCACAACTGAACGGATGTGTGCCTAAAGAAACAATCCAAATCATTATTTAGGAAGTGCAATATTCCATTATTCATCATTTTTAAGGAGTGGCTGGAATTATTTTATGAATGAGAGGCTAGCTTTTAGTGATTGAGTGCTTATATAAAAATTTTTAATTAAATTGTGGTTGAGCCAGGGGACAAAAAAAATTGTGTAAATGAAAACGATGCAGAATTTAGGGTCTGCGTAACAGACTCCAAGCGGCAGAAGATGACAATGGCTGTTATTTCTCCTCCTGCCTGGACAGGGCACCAAGTGGATCCTTTGCTGTGTATTTTATCGCTACTGTCAGTCTGGACACCTGGGCTTCTCAGCTGGATATTCTGAAAGGAAAGGTGCCACCGAGGACAAGAAAATAAGAATCTGTGTCAATCAACAGTGCCCAGATGTGAGCCATGCAGCCCCACTCCCCAGGCTCTGCTGTAATTCAATCCCAGGAAACCAGGGTGCAGGACCAAAGCTGCACGAAGTGGTGCAGGGTAGGGCGCCCCCCCGCCCCCCCGCCAGCGGGGTCATGTGACAGGCCACCTCTCCAAACCTATCACAGTCAGTAGCATTTAGAGGAAAGGGAAAAAAAGTTGTAACAAGTGTAACATGCACATGGAAGAACACCGAGTAAGAGCCAATTAGGACGACAATTTGGCACTCCTGCCTCATGCATATGAAAAACCAGATCTGCCATCAATGAGCAATAATGCGCGGGATTTGTGGGAACAGTCTCGCTTCAATACATCAAAGATGCTGCTGCACACCTCTGTCTTTTTTACTCCCATTAGCTCACCCTTGTCTGGATGAAAAGAGCTCAGTGAATCAATTGCTTCTGTGGAGCTGTTTATATATTTTTCCAATCCTGATTAGGCCATTAGTCACCCAGCATATTGCACAGTAAACCTGAGTGACTGCAATTATGCAACTTCCCAAGAACATACAGACAGCATTTGCAGGGAGGCCACAGCACCAGCCAAATGTGCAACAGAGATTATTTGTCAGCAATTTTAAGAGCTGTGCACTTAAATGCCAAGGGAAATATATCTGTGGCAGATACAGAAGTTGGCGGGGGGCGGGTGCATAATGTTTACTCTTCCCAACAGAGCAGCGCCCTGAAAATGAAAGTTACGCTGTGCAACCAGTAGTTCCCATCTGCCAGCTGTCCCGGTCACCTTTCCCCCTTCATTGTAACTTCTGTAAGAGCCCTGATATAAGGCGGCAACCAAAGGGAAAGCACCAGAACCAAATCTTGAACCCAGTCTCAGTTATTAGCATCTGTTCTCTTCCCCAGCCTGCCAGTATCTGCACCAAAAGGGTCTGACATGAAGAATTTCCCTCTTCTTTTTCATCCTTAAAAGCAACATAATCATACCATTATGGATTTGAGGATTTCCCATTTGAAGTCACAGAGGAAAAAGAAAGAACCCTGTGGATGTGGCACTGATTTCCCTTCATCAGGACCCCAGGCCACACACACACACACACACACACACACACACACTACCCCTAATAAACCAAGAACAAACACGACTGAGGAAATTCGCAAGGAACTCTGTAAGGAATTGGCTTCTCGAAACCTCCCAGCAAGAAAATGAAAAATGAGGACCACAAAGAAGGCATCGAAGTCCCTGCATTTACTGTACGAGTAGTAACATAAGCAAGAACCTTCCTACGGGTGTTTTATAGTATTTTTCATAGCAAGAGCATTACTTTGCAGTCTGTTAATCCTCACTTTCCTAGTTCTATTCATATACTTTATATGTATTTATTTTCTAGTTACATATTTTAGCTGAACTTGAAATGACAGTTATTTTTAAGAGTCTGCCAACCCAGGGCAGGAGGAACCTCAGAAATCTGGCTCACGGGAGCCTTGTCAAGGAGCCTTGACGGCCAAAACCAACCAGAAAGTTGATGAGATCCAGGTTTCCAAAACACTCCAGCAAAGGGATCCTTTGCTCTCTTCTTTTGGCCATTTCAAAAAAAAAAAAAATAGTTACTTACCAAAGAGGACTTCTTTTGTAATATAGCCAACCACTTCCATGTGTGTTTCGTGTGCAAATCTAGATGTCCCTATGTCTGTCTAGCTTAAAGTAAGACATAGTTTTCATCACCCTGGACAAGGACAAGGGACAAGACTGAGGGAGAGAATGAGAGAGGGTGGGAGGGAGGAAGGGAGAGGGACAGACAGACAGACAGAGACACCACTGAGGCCAGCACAAAAAGGCATCCAACAAAGATGCTTTTTAAATGAACAGCCTGAGCTTCTCCACTGACCACCTTCCAACACTAACTGTGGTTCTTAGGGTAAGGAGGGCAGTTTCTCAGCGTTGGGGCCTTTACAGTTATTTCAACTTTCCACCACTCTTAGCTAGCCTGCAGGAACTTTTGACACAAGCCTCTCTTTAACAGTCACAAGACATAGATGTTCGGGGAATAAAAATTCTCATTCCTCATTATAGATCTGAAGACCCAAGACCTTCATCTTCCATATTTTGAAGATTATGTTCAAGGGGTCTGGGGACTAACTGATAGTGTTTCAGACAGATAGATGCTTGAATTTAGGCTTGAAACAAGCAAATCTTTCACATGAGTCCTTAAAAACAGTCAGGGTTCTGTCTGAATTTTTGAACCCTGTTCTAGTACAAATAGGCTTGGTATCCAGGGCCGGCAGGTTAACCAGAGTTCTCTTCTCAGCCGATGGCTGGGCTGCCACCATGAGTATTGCCACTTTGAGATGCTTGCAACTTTCTTCCTCTGCTGCCATCTCTCTGCCTGGAGATGTTATCAGTGCCCAAGCTGCAGGGGCCGAAGCTGTGCCTCTGAGAGCCAGGGAACTGTCAGCACCTCTGGCCATGGCATGGCTCATAGTTCTTCTCCGGGGCCCTGCTTTGGTCTGGGATGATGACAGAAATTGGGCACTTTTTCCATTATTTGTCTTGTTCAGCAGCAGGCCACAGGGCTGACAAATCCAGCCAAGGATTATAGCTTAAAGGTGCAGGGATATCTAGAAGTCTCTCCCAAACTTTGGAGACTTTCCTCACTCTTTTCTCCTCAGTTTCCTCAGGGAGAGGGGTAGAAATAATGACATTTTGAAACTTTTGCTTCTATTCCTCTAGAAAGATCTGAGACTTGTCTGACAGGGAGCAAGTAGTAGTTCTTGGAGGGGAACGAGTCAATATTCTTGCTCTCATTTTAAATTTTTCCTTTACCAGATTCCTTATAGGATAGCCAATTTCTTATTGGATGGCTTCCTGATGATCACTTTTTCTAGGGATTTATCGAGACTTTAGAGTCAGAAGTGACCTTCAAGATTGTTTGATACAGCGGTCTTGTGAAATGAAACTGTCTCGCAGCTATTATAATACAGGTGAGTCTTCTCTATCCAAAATGCTTGGGACCATAAGTGTTTTGGATTTGGAATTCTCTTACATATTTTGTAATATCTGTATATACATAACATCTTGGGGAAGGGACCCAAGTCTAAACATGAAATTCATTTATGTTTCACCTACACCTCAAACACAGAGCCTGAAGGCCATTTCTACAATACTTTTAGTGCATTTCTGTTCTGAATGTGACCTGTCACACACATGTGGAGCATCCTCCACTTGTGTATTACGCCTATGCTCAAAAAGTTTCAGATTTTGGAGTACTTCAGATTTGGGGTTTGGGGATTTAGGGACGCTCAGCCTGTACAGATTCCCACCTCAACCCTACCCCACTCCAGCCCAAGCCCTGTGCCTACTCAGTAGAAGCTTTCTGGGAGACCTAGAACTCTCCAAGGGTTTCTCGAACCACACCTAAAAACCACTGGTGCAACCCAACCTCCTCATTTTCCTAAGGCCCAGGGAACTTAGATTCCTTGCCAAAGCCCGCCCAAAAATTATTGACAGGCTTGAGACTTCGACAGAGTTCTTAATGCGCCAGACCAGTGATAGTCTTTATCTACACTCACTATTTAGCATTTGGTAAAACCCCAAGCATTTCATCTCTGCTAATAGAGATAATGTGTTCTTAATGAATATATAATTCAATTTCCTTGACTTTACTATACAACCTACAAATTTTTAGGATCTTATCAGCAAGTTAATTGTCTCCTATTAAAAATTAGGAGTGTTTTTTAAAGAAGTAAAAATTCTTCATCAATTCCCCTTCATATTCTAAAAATGATACAGACATAATGAGACAAAAACGAAAAACACAAATCAATGCCATTTTCCATAGAAAAACCAAAGAAATGGTCAACAGGTAAGTATTTGTTAATTTCTACAACCAACCAACACACACACACACACACACACACATACACACACACACACACACACTCTCTCTCTCTCTCTTTCACTTCTGGCTCCAGGACTAATTACCTATTACTTCATCTATGGAAGAGAATTTAACTGCCTTCACTGTTATAAAAGACAAGCATGTAAGCACACTGTACATTTTTCCCACCAATAATTTTCCATTCGATCATTGGTGCCAGTTACATATTGGTTTGTAATGCATAATGATAGTAAAGTAATAAAACACATCTTGCGAAACATCTAACATGAAGGCTTTGGCCCAATGACACTGGCATCCCCACCCCCACCCCACCCCCATGGTTCAGAAGGAGTGGAGTGTGGGACTCTGGGTTTTCCCTGTCTGGAGAGGAACAAAAGGATGAGTAACTAATGGGGGCCCTTAGGTGGTTCCCCCACCCACAGACCATGAAGCATCTTGCACATTTTGAAAGGAATACACAATATTGAGGCTACACCCACACCACCACCAAAAAAAAAAAGCTTTTAAAGTCTATTTCTTTCTCTTTTTTTGTACCGGGGATCAAACTCGGGTCCTTCCGCTTGCGAGGCAGGCGGCCGAACCACTGAGCTAAATCCCCGGCCCTCAAAGTCTATTTCTTACATAAAACCGAGCAGCACTCCTGTTAGAACCTGAAGAAGAGAACACCATTTACTTCTTTTTTTCTTTTTATGGACAAGGCATATCAGGGCGTTGTACTCCATTAACTCTAATTTATATAGCTCACATTAAATGTTTACAGGTAATATCAAAGGAGTTAAGATCTACACTGATTCGAATCAGAAAAGAGGAACCAATTATTAATCAGTCTTTAAACTGTAAAAGACAAATATTCTTCAAGCTCTTAAACAAAAACATAACTTCACAAAGTAAAGCTATTTTACTTTTCAACAGATTTTTTTGAAAGCAGGAATCACTGACTTTAGCTAGACCAGTATATTTATTTTCTATCTCTGTTGTACATACAAAACTTTTAAAACTGGAATATTTCCAGAGACAGAAATTCTAAGTAATATATGGTTAGTGATTTTACACTTAAAAATATTTTTGATAATTAAAAGCACAACTTAACTCAGAATTTCCTCAATTGAAATTTCATATTTTGGAAGGATCCTCCATATATACACATAATTCACAAAAATGCAAATTCAAAAATATTCAATTTATATTGACTTTTAGCTTCTTGACACTGTATCTTGCTGGGCGTGATGGCACAGACAATAATGTTTTCAGTAACAGGTTGTTTCACAGATTATATATAATCATCCTAAAACATGTAACACAGAGTCTGAAATTTAGAAACCATATGAGACTCTGAAATATCCCATGTTCCTCTAAGCTCCCAACTCCACTGGAGAAATTTTTCTTTCTGAAGTAGCATCTACAGAAGTTTAAAAAACTAAGGATATTTCAAATCTAGCAATGCACCATGAATTAATGAATTATCTTAGCAGTAGTTCTCCTAATTACGATTCATGAAAAAAGACGCCCATCCAATGTTACAACAGACAACCAAAGTTCCTGCTGGTATAATTATTTACTCCTTAGGGGTCCACCTCAAAGGGATGCTACATACAGACATCATGAGAATTATGGTGAAAAGAGATATCTGTATAGAAGGAATTCTTCTGAACATGCAGATTTTCCCAAAATAAAGATTTGGTTTGTGGCCATCTAGGCTAGAAACAGAAAAGATGAAATAATATATTCATACAGGGAGCCAACTTTTCCATCAATAACAAGAAAGAAGCCTGAAGAGTATTTCAAGGCAAGCTGTACAAATGCTCAAGTACAACCTCTCCACATTTGGGGGCGGGGGGGTTACTGAGGATTAAACTCAGGACCTTGTGAAGCAGGCACGGTGCCACTGAACTAAATCCTCACTCTCCACATATTTTTAAAACAGTTTATTTAAAGATATACAGTAAGTACAGTCAATCAAATCAAATAAACGAGAAATATTTACTGAGAACCTTCTATGTGACCAAGATATTTCTAAGTCCCATGAACTTGCAGCATATTCAGAAAATCATTTCGCTTCATAAAGTATTTCAATAAATAATGCAGTTTTTCAAAACATATGAGGGGCTGTAATTCCATCCAGTTTCTACAATGACACTACAAACTTGGGTGGAATTACAGTCTGAGTGTGAACAATCAGGATGCGCTACTCTGCAGGCTGGGAGAATCCATGATGAACTCAACCTCTAAAATAATAAGCACCAAGCTATGGCATGGAATTACAGCCAGGAAGCCAAGCCACCCGCTGCTCAATACATGAGAAATATTCAAATGAAAGTACCATCTCAATGTATTGTCACTAAACTTATTTAGCAGATCTGAAAAACTTCCTCCTCTCCTAAATTTAGCTTCCATAATGATATCTACCTCAGAGGTGTGATATTTAGACTGAGCAATGACAAAATTTTCTGGATGTTACCAGTGATGTCTTAGAACTTTCTAAGGCCAACTGCGTGAAACTAAAACTTAACTTTGAAACTACAATCTATTCAGAAACAGGAAAACAATCACGCTCAAGAGCCCTTTGAAACTACTGGCATTTTTTTCTGATAGTTGAGGACTAGTCTGTCATGTATTAGAATGAAACAAAAGCAAAGCATTCTGTAAGAGGAAAAAAATAAAAATTTATCTGGAGTGATTAAAACCACAGTTGTTACAAAAAATGAACTCAGCAACAGACTCAGACTCAGAATTTCTCTAGGAAAACAAAAGACAATGCCACTATGAATCAGCATTTTTCTATAAGCAGCCCAAAATAAAAGGTGCAACACACACACACACACACACACACACCATACAGGTCACAGACACCACAAGAAATGAAGACAAAAAGGCATACAAGTTTAACGGAGATGTTTGAAGTTAGAACACAAGTGGCTTGCATGAACTTTTCATGCCTTTATCATACCTAACTCTAGAGATCTCCAGAACTCTGTGAAATCACTGTTTCCATGGCAACCAAACCTCTCTCTCTCTCTCTCTCCTCTCTCTCGCGCGCACACACACACAACCCCACCTCTGCCAGCACTTCTCACCAAACTAAGTATAAGGTATATAGAAACTGTACTCACACATGGCCACCTTTAATACCATCGTGTTTCTCTCCCATGTACAGGTATGGAACATTCTCAAGAAAACAGGTCATCCAGGGATCTTCTGTGGATTATGTGTCACAGACTTCCTGTATAGTTGAAAGTTGAGAGCTTCCTATTAACATCAGCTCTTTAGTCCACTTCCCAGCTTCAGGGATTTGTGTACACTGTATCAGAGTGGCCACTGAAAGTAAAAACTAAGCAGGTAGCAGGTGGTCGGTGAAAACAATATTGTTGAATTTCTATGAGTATGAAATGTATCATCTGGAGACTTTCCTTACAAAACCTTCTGGTTAAACAAATGGGCAAATGCAATGCCTGTCTTAGGGTCCATTTCTCCCTATGACTTCAGGGTATAACTGAATAAAGTAATAACTCTTGGAATAGCTCTGAGGTCACAGAAAGAAGAAATAGAGAAGGTCCTAGGCTCAACTCCAGAGGCAAATCGGCACTAGAAAACCAGCTGGATCAAACAGTGCAAGGTTTCACTAATGGAGGGTCTCTAACTCAGTGGCACCTGCAATCCTAACTTGGTCCTTCTCCACAGACCACTGACTAAATTCTGAATGGGTAGGTGAACACCAATTTACACTCAGGTTGGGTGATTTTTCACAAACTGCAACATCTTGTCAGTGGAATGCAGCCAGCCCAGCTCAACATAATGCTGCAAACCAAAACGCTAAGGGCAACAGAGAACATAGGGACTTCTTTCTGCACCCACTTTCCACAAAATCTTTAGGATGACATTCATTTTGCTTTCTTCCTGTTTTTTTTTTAAGTGGGGCTACCTATAAACTAATGCCATTTCAAAACTACCAATAAACTCCTTCACAAAAATCAAGATTTGTATCTTCAGATTCTCACTTATGATATCCCTGAGAACCACAAAAAGATGGTTAGACATCTCACCCATTTTTCCAAGCTTTCAATGAAAGAAAGTAGGGAAACAGGTACAACAGGAGATAAATTTGTGTGTCTATAAGTGCACATGTATTGGATATCTATGTATGTATTGTTTATGTGTGTATTGAGTTGTTTTATATATAGTATATATGGTGTGTATATTGTATACATGTTCATTGTGTGTATATTGTGTCTTGTGTATGTTT
The DNA here is from genome assembly GCF_053883595.1 of Heterocephalus glaber. Taxonomy (NCBI): domain Eukaryota; kingdom Metazoa; phylum Chordata; class Mammalia; order Rodentia; family Bathyergidae; genus Heterocephalus; species Heterocephalus glaber. The sequence continues at coordinate 15,693,376 of NW_028258315.1, forward strand.
TGTATGTATACATTGTGTGTGCATTGTATGTATATACACATGTAAGTTGCATGTGTGCACCAGGTGTGTATTGTGTACATGTGTGCATTGGATGTGTTTGTGTACAGTATATGTAATATGTGGTGTATACATTGCATGTGCATACTGCATTTATGTGTGTCTTGCATATGTTTTATATGTATGCATGTTGTGTGTGTAAGTGTGTGTGTTTAGATACACTATCTCTTCCATATGCAGTTGGAATTTCCTGTCTAGTCCATCCTAGAACAAGACAATGCTTACTCTTCAGGTCAGAGTCATGAGTCAGGCAGGCACTGTTTTGGGACTGCAATCTTTGAATCAGCTTGACTCATACAGAAAGCAAATTTGGGGCCTAGGGCTGTTCTATTACAAATGGAAAAGAATGTGGTTTTTAAATTTAAATTTTTAATTGACAAATAACAACTGTGATCTTAATGGGGTAGAAGGAGATGTCTCGATCTACGTATATATTCTGACTATAGCAAGCTAATTAACTTATCCATGACCTCACATACTTACTCTTTGTAGTTGAGAATGCTTAAAATCTATTCTCTTGGAAAAATTTGAAATACATTATTATAAACAATGGTTTTTTGTTGTTTTTTTGTACTGGGGATCAAACTCGGGTCCTTGTGCTTGCACAGCAGGTGGTGAAACCACTGAGCTAAATCCCCAGCCCTATAAATCATGGTTAATCATCATCATCATCATCATCATCATCATCATCATCATCATCCTCATCCTGTGCAACAGATCTGAAAAAGTTATTCCTCCTAACTGAAACTTTGTTTCCTTTGGTCTACTGAAGATGGCTTTTGTTGGCAATTAAAATTTTTTGACAAATTTCTCATTTATTTCTTTATCTGGAGTTTTTACCCACTTTAAGAAGAAGGAGCTAAAACAAATGAAAATGGAACTATTCGAGATTCCTACGGGAATACTGAAGAATCCAGTTGGTTTGGTTTGGTTTTTCCTTAAAGTACTGTCTATGCTCTGATTGGGTAAACTATAGGAGGAAGAAGCCAATCATGATGAGTTGATTTAGGATTCTGAGTACTGGATTGTGCTAGTAGCTTGTCTTTCTCTAGTCTATCTGGCCCAATGTTAATCTGCCTCCAGGTGGAAACTGGAGATCATGTGAGATACGTATGCACACTACCAAAGAGATTAACCTCAAAGTTCTCCTGCAGTTTTTACACCTCTCCTCCCATAGTTCCCCATTCTTCACAGGTAATTAACCTCTGGGAGAACTTACAGCACCGAGTATTAGGTGCTCCCACAAACTGATGGTGAGTTAAAAACCAGGGGAGAGGATAATTGCAAAATATATTTCCAAGCTCACTGGAAAATGTATTTCCATTTATTGAAAAAAAGCACATACAAGTTTTCAGGAACATATGAATCACTGAATTGTAGCACTGGAAGGGAACTCAGAAAATAAAATCATGCTATCTCATCTTCTAATAATAATGAGAAAATGGAGGTTTGAAGAGGGAGAGCGAGTTGGCAAGCCACAGTTATTCAACCAGCGCAAACGTAGTGAGATCTGACAGCCCCACTGGGCATACACTCTGCTATCCACGGGATCCTCATCAGAACCGCGTTGGTTGGCTGTCCTCTATACTGCTGTCCTCGAATCACCTGACTACATTTTAGGGAAGGATTACAAAATAGTGACTGCACTCTGAAAACTGAGAATGAGACCAAGGAAAAAAGGGAGATGAGAAGGGAGACAGGAAGAGAGTCAACAAACAACTCCTTGTAGTGCCTGCAATCACTACCTTTTGTTTATTTATTTTTATTTATTTTGCAGTGCTGGGGATAGAACCCAGGACCTCACAGATGCTAGGCAAGTGCTCTGCTATTGAGGTCCAGCTCCAGCTCACTTTCATTGCATGTAAGGGCAAGACGAAATAACAGGATCAAGCCTTTATGTACTCAGTGTTGGCAAGAATGGCTTTCTGATCGAATTTCACTGTCGGTGTCACAGAAATCTCCCTTTGGAACCAGGTTCCAAACCATCATTTGTTCCTTCTATCCTCGTCACCATCCCAGGATAGTGGCAAAGCCCTTTGAGGGTAGAATCTTTGTCTTGTTCACTATTTTATTCCCTAAACCTACAAAATACATAAAGCAAACTAAGTAAATTCCTGATAGGAATATAGAAGACATGCGCAGTCTGGCAATAGACATGCACTATGGTAATTTTTTATAAAGGAAAACATTAATACCATTTTACAAGTTAAACGAATATTAAAAGAATTTTTGTATTTATAAAAAGAAATGTATATTAAAAATGCAAAGCACTTATTAAGCAGTTACTATCACTTTTGTCTACTAAGTAGGTAGCATTAGTTAGTAAGCCAACAGAATTCCTGAGTTACAAACCATTTAAACACTGAGGCACAAAGTCAAGAAAACATGTTAAAGGGTGGTAAATATATAACCCCTGTGAAAATACCCTGAACAAATAAATAAAAACAAATGTAGTTGGGCCAGTGTATAAATGGGAGTTCTAGGCATTGTGTGTACAAACAGAATAAAAGAGGTCATTGTGTGTGCTACGGTCTGAATGCTTGTGTCTCTTCAAAATTCCTCTGTTGAACCCTAACTCACACAGTGCTGGTGTTAGGAGGTGGGGCTGGGTGGGGGGGTGATCAGGTCGTGAGGGTGAAGTCCTCACAGATAAGATAGGTGCTCTTATAAATGAGGCCCAAGTGAGCTGCCTTGTAAGGACACAGTAAAGAAGTCACCACCTACGAACCAGGGAACGAGTCCTCATCTGATCCCAAATCTGCTGGTGCCTTCATCTTGGATTTCTATCCTTCAGAATTAGGAAAAATCAATTTTTATATCAAACCTACCTAATCCATGGTATTGGGCCATAGCAGCTTAACTGGATAAGATGATATATCCTCTAATGAGTTCTGCATAGTTTATGAGTGTAGTGTCTGACTGGCCTGTTTACAATCACTGAAATCAACATTTCTCTTTGTGCTTTTAAATTCCAGTCTCTATCTTAGCAGCTATATCACAGTCACAAATTGTATGGCTGACAATTTGGGTTCTCAGATCATTTACTCACTGCATAATGAAATAAAATTATAAATCACATTAAGTATAGATAAATATAATAATATTACCAAATGTAATCATAAGACTTGCCTATTTTAAAGATTCAAGAAAGATAATTGCATCTGATTAATATATACACATTTATACAATTGGTACAAATATCTAACACTGAAAAACTTGGAGATAGTTTTGGCCATTGTGACTGCATAATAACAATAATAATAGCAACCACTTTATAAAATAAAAGTTGTGCAATAGCAGTGTGTTAGATACTTTACTTGGGTCTCATCTTGTTCTTACAGGAATATTCAATGTTTTATAGTTTTATTTTAGAGACGAGGAAACTAACATTCAGGGGATAAGTAATAGGTATAAGACCTCAAATTGGTAAATGTGTTTCAAAACCTGAGTGAATGACCATAGACCTCCCAAACAGGCGGAGATTTTCACAACAGGAAGCTACCTATAGACATATCTTTCCTGATGTCTGTAACATTGGTGTCTATTTACACTAAGTAGCCCTGTGACATCATAGTGAAGAGTACAGCCTTTTGGATCCTGAACTCCTGGGCTCAAATTCCAGCACTACTGCTCACTAGTGCACACCCCACTTCTCTGTGCCTCAGTATCCATATCTCTAAAGCTGGACTCATAATAGTACCAAGAAAATGGCTAGATACCCACTCGTGGGCCATTATGAGGGTTAAATGCATCTGTATATATACAGCAGGGAACATGGTAAATGGGAGTAAATGTTTGGAAAGAACACTGAATGTGGGGTCCAGAGGTCTCAGCCATCGATATACTGTACAACCTTGGGGAAGGGCCCTAAGTTTCCTGACCTCTGTTGTCCTTATTTGCAAAAATGGGATGTTCACTGTCTTATCTCCTTCTGGGAGTATTAAAAGGAACAATGGAAGACAAGATATATGAAAGTGCTTTTGAGACTAAAAACTGAGACTACATGCATGTGAACTGTCATCATCAATATTCGTTATCTTTATTCTGTTCCCCTCTGTCTGCGAATTTCACATGAAGCACTGCCTCTCAAGCCTTGATACTGAACTCCCTATAATAACAAAACAAATGTCCGGCCACCCAGGACGCAATCAAACGGAACTCTATTAACTCCCTCCTTCTGCACACCCACCACGAGAAGGTAATTGATGTTCACCGTGACCCGAAAGCTCACCAAGACTCTAAACTACCTTCAGGGAAGGATTAAATTATGTTCAGCCTTCAGTTTATGATGAAGTGTATTTAATTATACTCAAATTCTTTGAAAATGTGTGACCTAGGAACAGACAGAGAGAGTAAGTCACAGGCTGTCTGGTACCAGAATGTCCCTCCCTGGAGGCTTCACCACCAGTCACCCTTGTCAGGGTTAACTGAAAACTACAGCCACCCAGGGTAGGGCACAAGTCAAAGAACTTCACTGTGTGGAATCCATAAGGACCATTAATAAGCAGAAATATCAAAGACAAATTCCTGAAACAATGAAAAATTTAAACTATGTAAGATGCCTACATGTTTATAATAAACTTTTGCTTTTTCTGACAATGAATTTAAACACTTGAACAAGGAATAACAAACACACCATTGAGTATCTTATTATCAACACTTAAATGTATAAACCAGATGAATAAGTTAATATTATGCTCATAAGAGAAAATAGCACTTTTTAAAATGTTGTTCTTTATTTTTAAAAAATTATGTGTATGCTTAAGAGGAGCATAATATATAAAATAAAAGGTTATATTGTATTTTCATTGTAAAAGTATGGCTATTTACCTCTCTTTAAATTATTTCAACATGGGTGAATTCTCTTTTAAAGACCAGGAAACATATGTGAATCTTAAGTACTACAAGTCTGTGTCAGGAGAAAAACGTGCAGTCATTAATTAGAAACTTCTCTCCAATTCACAGCTTCTCTCCGGAGAATTTCTAATAAGAAGCTCTTTCTACCCCTGCTTAAATATCTTCAGTGACTGGAAATTTCATGACCAAATCAACCAGCTTGCTCTGAGTCTAGACAGCTCCCCTTGCTAAAATATTCTTCTCTTTACCATTAACTTCCCTCTTGTTTTGAGCCCTCAGGAACCAATTCGGTAACTGAGTTCATGTCCATGAGGCCCTTTGTTAGCTGTAATAATTTTATCAAATAACGACCTGCTTCTACTCATATTTTTCACTGAAAGCATGATGACCAATCTTTATAATCACCTATCACCTGTCAAAGGGGCTTGTGGACACCATGATCCTATGGAGATGGGCTCAAAGCCACAAAGAGGAGCGTGGACTTTCTTGGGATGCTGCTCTAATACACTATTTCTGTGAGAAACATTCTGAGCTTTAAAAGTCAGACTTATAATGTTTCTGAAAAGAATCCATTTATAAGATCACTGTTTCTACTTTGGGGAAATGTATTTTTCATAAAAATCTAGGTATAATTTATCACTTTGCCTTTATCCCAGTCTCATGAGCCAAGTAGGTGTCTGGTGTGTGTAGAAAAATTCCACTGCTCCCCCTGCCTCAACTAAAGAAAGAAAAGGGGCAGATCTAGCAATCCCACTGTAGTATCATAAAATATCACATTGGTTGTATATGGTTTAGTCAAGAGAAGCGGCCATATTTATTGCTATTATTTTAGCCAATGGGCATTTGGGTTGTCACTAAATTTAAACATGCCATGCACACTGATGACCCTGACTTTCTGTATTAAAGGCCTATTTAACCTTGGATGATCCTCCTGGTCTCTTCCAGCCTCCAGCATCCAGAACATGGCCAGCAGTGCCTCAGGCCAAATGAGGGAGGAGGAGAGCGAGGCATTAGAGTTCCTGCACACATTTCTGCCCAGTGGTTTCATAGACTTGATTATCTGATTTCCCTTAAGTTTACAGATATAGGCAAATATAAAAGGAGTTCTAAGACATGCAACCAAGAAAGTGGAATATAAGAGAGGCAAGGGTCCTAAGAAAAAAGATGACGTCTGAGGCATCGCAACTCTACTACCTCAGTGTCACAATTTCCTAGCAATGATAGCGTCTGTGAAATAGATACTGCACTCCATTTAGGAAGGAAGAAAACTTTACACCACTTTTACAATGACTTCTGCCCAAAGTGTGGTTTTTTTCCTTCTAACTTCACTTGATGTATTTAATTAAACATTCTGAGTTAATACACTCTCTGAAAATGGTTAATTCTGAGTACACAAAATTAAAATTTTAAATCTTTACTAGAAAAATATGAAAGCTTGAACAAAAGTGAATCGTCATTGAGGAACTCCCAGATGATAGTTGTGCACATTGTTTGTGAAAAAGAACAAATGAAGGAAAGAAATTAGTTTACCTTCTGACTTATCCATAATCCCCAAGTTTAGGTAGACTCAGAATTCCTGCCTAGGAATAGTGGGGAAAGAGTTCTCTTACTTTTTCGAGAGAAAAGGTCTTTCTGATCCTAGAAAAGCAGACAAGAGGTGTATTTTGTCCAAAGCTTTTTCAGTTCTTTTATCCCAAATATCCTTGTATGAAGACTCAAAGGTTCTATTTAAATCTGATTTAGATTATAAATTGGTAAAATTCAGGCCAGGGATTTAGCTCAGTGGTTCCACCACCTGCCTCGAAAGCACAAGGTCCCGAGTTCGATCCCCGGTACCCTACCAAAAAAATAAATTGGTAACATTCCCTAGCATATTATTAACATAGTCTCATATTAGCATTATCAAATACTAAGGACAAAAGGTTCTAAACACAAGTAGGTTCATTGTCACCAAACTATTATAATCTCTGCTTCTTTAAAAATGTTTATTTTTTGACCTTTGGACTTGTCTAAGATTCTTCGCAGGTGTTCCCTTCCCTTCAAAACCTACCGATGAAGATGCTGTTTAGAATGCAGCCATCAGTTCATCTCTTACAGTGTTCTTCCGTAACTCCTCCTCCTTCTCGTCTTCTCCCGTTCCTTCTACTCCTCCCTCTTTCTCTTCCTCCTTTTTCTCTCCTAAAAAGTTCTTTACAAAGTTCTTCTTAGCTTCTTTCTACTTAATGTTTTTCCTAGTGTTCTCTGAAGAGCCAAGCCTAATTTCTTCTTACTCTAAAATTCTGCTTATCTATGTTTCTTCCCCATAGTTTACTCCTTTCCCGATTCTGGAATGAGAACACTCTCATAGGGCTTAATCCGCAAATGTTTTTAATTAACACATTTGGTGCTGTCCTCTCTCGCTAAATGGCCAACCTGCCTTCACAAAAGGACCAAACATTTCTTCCTTCCAGTTTAAATACTTCTTCCAAAGCCAAACATAGATTAAACAACATTAAATAAGTCTGCAACCAGTAAATATAAACAAATAATCAAGTCCCCAAGACAGTGGGACATGGACACTGTTCTCACCAATAAACAGCCACACACCCCTCTGCCCATCCCAGCAAGAGGCCCACCCAGGAGGAAGAAAGCGTTGTGCCAGGGAGCAGAATGAGGTCCCCTCCAGAGACCTTACAGCACTTCTGCACATCAGCTCACCCACAATGCTTTCAAAATGCAAGGAGCACCCAGAGCCAATATGTGACCAATACATCCATCCTTTCCAATGGCAAGAGATGTACCACAAACAAAACAAGGCAGAAGGAGAGAAGTTCCAATCATTTCCACTGCTCAGTGGTTAACTTTTCACCTGACTGCAAATTAATGATGCACCTTGTAGATTTGAGCAATATCTAAAGACCCTTCAAGTCCCTTCCAGCACACCATCACTCATGGAGCCGGTTGAAGAAGGACCTAGCTGGCATCCACCTGTGCTAGCAGAGGAGGAGGATGACATGAACAGTATCTGAGCTGCCCAAGGACCAGCCACTCCCAACTCTCCCACTTCTACTCCTAGCCCTCTCCCAGGTGATACCTCCATGTTTCAAGATTATACCGCAGGTGACACTGGCTTTTTCCTCAACATATAAACCTTTCTGTGAAATGGATTAAAATAACAAGCATTAGAGAATATTCAGGATAAAACACAGAGAGACAGAGAGAGAGAGAGAGAGAGCGAGAGCGAGGGAGGATAGAGATGCTCCACACTCTATGGTAATAACATTTAGTCATTTAGTTCAGGAACATTTTTGTTCTTTCTGAAGTATGAGAACAATTAAGTTGACATACTAAATTTTCAAGGCAAATTAATTTTCAAAATATTCTGAGTAACCAAAAAGGTCCTAATTAAATTAAAATTTGTATCTGATGAAGAAAAAGCGTTAAATGAGGAGTCTGGAGAGCTGGTTTTCATCCCCAACCATCCAACATTAAACTGTGTGTTCGAGGATTGGTCATTTAACCTCACTATGCTCAGATTTCTCATCTATAAAATGAGAAAATCAAGATAGATTAAAGCCCTTTCAGCTCCAACATTCTGATTCTATGACTTTCCAAGTTAATAAAATAAACTCTTTAGAATGCCTGCTTTTTTTTTCAACTAAGCTAATTTTTATATAGACAGAAAACTTCCAGTATGTCAGGAAAGTATTTTTTTAAGTTTATTCAGAAAGATTTTTAAAAATTTAACATGTACAATACAAACTTTGGCCCCAAATTAACAGCTGCACTTTGCTTCCAGAAAAGTCTTATTTTTGTTTTTTGTTGTTCTGTTTGATTTACCACTAGACAAGAAATAATAGACAAGAAATAGTAAGCATGTACTTAGTTCCTTGGTATTTGCTGATTTGTTATTTTCAAAGGTTCACCAGCTCCACAGCAGAAAGAAACTTCTCAATTATTCAGTACTAAACAGCATTTTAAAACCAACAAATGAGCTCAGAAGTCAGCAAGCAAAAAAAAACAAAAACAAAAACAAAAAACTTGCTGTCATCCATCTGAAACTGTCACAGACTTCAGGCTAATCTCAGAATCTGTGACCGCACCACTTTATGTTTTTACAAATTAAGTAACTCTTTCCCTGTTGTTTGCTACAGAAATAATCAAAATAAAAGCAGGGGATGAGAAAGATCCTGAAAGTCAGGAGCAAGGGAGAGATGAAAGAGGAAGAAACACAGCTAACTGGATTCAAAGGCAGGTTCCAAGTGGATTTCAGGGAAGGCTGAAGTCAGAAAAGGGGAGCTGTTGTTTCCCAGTTTGTTTATTCTTACCTTTGACTCACTAGAGTGAAGTCTGAACAGTTTGTGGGTCATAGTAAGAGATTTCTGAGGCACAATGTGACTTCCAAGGAGAGCTAAGTCAGACAGCAGCCCATGAGCCAGTAGGGCAGATACCAAGAGGTGATAAGAAGAGTCACTTGTTTTTATTAACATAAGACCTCATCAGACTTCCCCAAATGAAATGTCAGACTCATATAATTTTTGATCAAGAATCACGTAGTCTCTTGGCAAGGAAAACATTCAAAATTCAGCATTCAGGATGGGCCGTTGTTTGGAACCAAAGAGATTTTACCTATCAACATTTTTTTTTTGTACAAAGCACATTTCTCAGTAGGAACCAATACAATACAGAGTTTAAAAAATAAAATTCTTAATCCACTCAGAATGTAACTCATTATTTAAAATAAATGGAATGACACCTAGAAAGATCTGCTGAATGAGAAGAAAAAACTATTCAGAGTTGCAAAATAAACTATTATTAAGCCACGGAAGCTTAATCTGTATTCTCATTCTCCTTTTCAATGACACTTTTATGAAACACATGTGGGAGCAGTTCATGCTTTTGAAAAGCAGAAAAAAAAACCCTCAGAGCTTCCCTCACAGCAGCTGAATTCTGGAGTCTTCTAGGATTTGTCCTTTCTTGATCCCCTCCCATGTCATGCTCAACTCTTAAAGAGAGAGTGTTGTCAAGGATTTGGGGGTGTTTCTCAAGAGCTGGGGTGCTGTCATGACAACACACTGCTGTTCTGCCTCTGTCGTTCTGTTCTTCCTTGGGGTGCTCAGTCCTCTGTCAGCTTCCTTTCCCCCTGCGTGGCTGCAGTGGGATCAGAGGAGGAGGGAGAGAAGAGCCAGGTTTAATAACCTTCCCGGGTGGTCACGTGGTGTAGGCTGTGCAGAAGTCCTGAGATAACGCTGAATCCTGGCCCTGTCCAAAGCAGCCACCCTAGTCCTCCTTTAAGGCTGCAGTTGCCATGGCCGCCCCAAACACTAAACCCCAGCCTCCTGCAGTCCTTCCTTCCCAACGTGAAATCTGCTCCCTGAAGGGAAATCAGGAGCTGGGCAGGGGACAGCACAGAAAGCTAAGGAGCAAATCAGCCATAGGGTTCAGGAAGCAAACAGGCTGGGTTTTTGCTGCAAGGCTTTGCTTCGGGGAGTTTTCACCTCTTTTCTAAGTAGAAAACAGAACATAAGAAGAGGAAAAGAAACTGGCTAATAACTCAGCTTGGAAAAATGACTATCACCTTTACTGGTTTTACTATAATCCTCAATACAAATGGGGAAGGGAGAAAAAAAAACCCACCCAAAATAGCAACATCCTAAATCCAATCATAGCTGAACCAGGACAGACTTGGCCGGTGGGGGTGAGTATCAGGGTCATGAGTAATAAGCCATAGGAATGGCATGAATGTTGGGATTTTCTTGTTTAGAACAAATTCCTGTTTGAAGACACCACCTAAAAAAAAAAACCCAGACACAGAAACCACATAAAGAAAAAAAAAACAGAGAAGAGAAAGATCACCCTAAAAATAAACCACCGATGAATTCTGTGTAACACATTTTGAAAGTAAAGACAGAGGAGCCCAGGGGGTGGTGCTATGGAGACAGAGAGCCAGGACCCTGGGCCCAGCCAGGCCACTGCCCAGCTAAGCAAGCCATGGGCTCTTTTGGCCACTGGCTCCTTCCTCTAAATGGGGAGGTTAGGATGGGGCAATCCATCTTTCAATTCCACGACAACTCTAAAATTCTCTTCAGAACTCTATGAACACTACCACAAGTAGGTTTCAACAAAATCCTACAAACAGGAGACAAGACTTGGAGACCTTAATTCTAACAACGCCCATGCTGGGCTGCAGGGTCAAGGGCAATGTTTCCTTTCTTTGTTCAATGTGGTAAATTGTCTTTATAATAAAAGTCCAGCTATATGGGGTTAACAATGGTTGGGTAACATTGTGAACATTAATGCCACTGACATGCACAGGCAGAAATGCTTGAAACAGCCAAGCATGGTAGTATACATCTGTAAGCCCAGCTATTCAGGAGGCTCACAAGTTCAAGGCCAGCTTGGACAGTTTGCCAAGACTCTTCAAGACAGGAAGACAGAAAGCTAGATAGAGAGACAGAGACAGAGACAGACAGAAAAACTGAGAAAGAGAGAAAAAGAAAAGAAAGAAACAAAGAAAGAAAGCGAAGTAAAGAAACAAAGAGAGGCAGGCTGGAGATGTACCTCAGTGGTGGAGTACCCCTGGGTTGAATCCTCTGCATGACCAAATAAATAAATTAATGAAAAACGGTTAAATTAGTAACTTCTGTGTATCGCTTCTCGGCCTTTTGGCTAAGATCAAGTGTAGTAACTTCTGTGTTATGTATCATTTATCATCATTTAAGAAACCAAATCTACATAAAAGAAGAGCAATATATGAAAGAAGAGGGCAAACACCCACCAGGAAGTCCACAGTGTATGAATGTTCTGGAGGTGGGCACTGAGCTAAAAATAAACAACAGAATTTAATGCCCACTTCCTCACTCCTTTCCTTTGGCCCCTGAGTGAGGTCCGCACGTCTGGTGGGGTGGGAGAGAAAAGGCCGATCTGCTGTTTCCCACAGTGGTGCTTAGCCGCCCCTGGCCTCTCTCTCCCCCTCCCCGAAAACTGGCAGCACTACAGCATCCCACAAGGTGCTGCAGATCACTACTAAGAGGTGCTGTGCAGCACTCCCTTGAAGAATCCATACAGATCAAAATCTCAAGTGCTTACCTGCCTGGGGACCACCATAATGGGAGGTGTTGCTTCTTTTTAAAGAATAAAAACCAGATGCTGTAAGCTGATGAAAGTAAATGTCCTTTCCACACATGTCTTCTCTAGCACTTGAAACTCTTACCCACAAAAAGTACTTCCCCCACTCTGTTTGGTGATTTCCGTGCTTTTGACTTTCTTTGAAGTTCCAGTGCAGTGAGTTCCTACACTTGGGGGAAAGGATTGATTCTTCCCAGCAATCCGGAGGGCTCCCTGGGCCAGGGGCTGCTTGATTCAAGGGCGATACCCAAGGATACTGTCTCCCTTCCCCAGAGCTAAGACAGTCAGTTTCTTCTTGACTTTTACGAGAAGTCTCAAAGTCACACACACAGGCTTAGTCACTTCCCAACTTCTGCACCAACATATACCAAAGAACTTTCCTGCCCTGCTCTTTAAGCACTAGAGTGAATGGAATGAGGGAGAGGGAGGCACAGTGCCAAAACGAGACCGGTGAATCAAAAGCTCTGACCTCAGCCCTACTGGGACCTTGAGAGGCACACGACCTCCCCAGTCCTCCATCTGTACATGGAGAGATCAGAAGCAAAGATCCTACCAGCCTCAGCATTCTGGGCATCCGTGTGATGGGAATATCAGCAAAACTTCCCGCAGCAAGTTATGCGGCAAGCAAAAATGCAGGCTGCAATCTCATGCTAGGGTGGGAGAGTCAAGGAAAGGGAGGAGGGGTGAGTCTTGAAATTGACCGTACTGGATTTCAGATCTACCTACGCTAATTATTAGCAACTCTCCTGTTTTAACCAGCCTCACTTTAGGAGAGATATTTAAGGAAGCCTGTCCTCACGCAGGCAAATCAGTAGGCAGAGGCCAAACTGAATTATGGGACAGAATAAAATCAAGCAACTTAAACATCTGACCCAATTTTTTCACTGGGTAAGTAAGGTACAGAGTCCCTTCCTGAGATCCAGACCCGCCCCTGGAGGCCGACTCGTTTCTTTCATGGGATCCTCATCACAATGAGTGGTGTCATTCATCCCCGCAGCTCCAGCTGCCCAAATCAGAAACTCTTCCTCCGCATTCATCTCCAATGGTTGATTAGTCATCAAGCCCTCTAGATGGTTCTATTCTGTCACTCCCAGTACCATTAGTAAGAACAGGGTCTTGCCAGTCTTGGATCATGACAGAGCCCCAGCACACAGAGCTGTGGTTAACATGGAGCATGTGCTTTGTGGTTGCTGAATAAATATTCACTGTTGCCCTGGTTTTCTATAACTGTTTCCTCTCTGGTCTCCCTGTCCATCTCCTGGTCCCTTGTCATATATGGGCAACTAGCAGAATGAGGTTTCTGGAACACACATCTGACTTTCCACATCCCTGTGTGAAGTCCTCCCATGGGTGTGCAATGCATACTAGATACAATCTGATCCCTTGGTTTAACATGTAAGCCCCTTCCTGGTCAGCCTTACTATACTATAGTCTTACCAACTTTCTGTTGCCTGTTCAGCCCATTCATATACTGTTTGCACTTCTTTTGTCTTTCTTTGCACACACTGTCTCCATTCCTTTGTATATGCCTGTTTGATCTACTTCTCATTCTTCCAAGCTTAGTGTGAAAGCCATGGGTTCAGAAAGCCTTTTGACTCCTCTTTTCCCATCAATCTGATTGAGATGCCCCTCTTTGTGGTTCTAAAACAGAAGTTCTGTTGTAACAGAGAGCAAGGGTTGGATCCACTGCCTGCCCCCAGTACTAGAGGTAACCATATGTCATCTAGTGCTTTAACTTCAGTAGCTAGAGCAGAATTTGGCATGTAATAGATATTAAAGAAATGGCTGCTGATTTAATGAGGAAGGGAGAGAGAGAGATCTCAAAAGAAAGATGTCCCTGGAAGGGACATATGCTTTACTCAAGATTAAATAAGCTAGTTTGTGTAAGAACTGGCCTCCTAACTTCGTCTGATGGATCAACCTCCCTCTAAATCCATGCTGTAAAGGTTTCTTAGGGTTCTCTTCTCTTCCTTACTTTATCATTCCTGCTGAAAGAGCTCCTACAGTCTTGCTAATAACTCTCAAATCTCTATCTCCTTCCAACCTTATACTTGCATATTTGATTATCTGTTGCCCAGATGTTCCACTGGCAACTTGTATTCAAAATAACAAGAGGTAAAATCATCACATTTCTACCCATTTACCCCCCCCCACACACACACACATCCTTCCTCCTAGATCATTTGTAGCTTCCCAACCTCCACTTATACAGTCACTTGAGACAGAAATGTGGAAGGTAGCATGTGATTTTCTTATATTACTATTTCTATACCTGGGTATATACCATGTGTATTACATGTTTTCTTTTCTTTAGTCCTGCCAATAAAGCCCTGAAAAGAAATCATCTGCTGGAATTCAGGAGGGAAAAGAATAGGATATAAATAAATAAATATATATATATAAAAATAAATACATAAATGCATAAATACATAAATAAATATTATGTATTTGCCACTCAAGCTTAACATCATCAACTTCTCTTTCTCTCAAACTTCTCAAATCCAAACTCCAAGACCAACTGATCACTCTACCAATCTTTCCACTTCCTAAATCTCCCAGAATGTTTCAATAGACCCCTAGATGGTTTCTTTGTCCCCACTGTGATCCCAATCAAGCACGGCCTCCCTTTTGCCCAAAGAATGGACTTTCTGCAAGTACCAAGTCCTCTCTGGTTCTACATGAGGTGGGGAAGGTATGCAGGCTGGCACTAATGCATTGATGATGTCACTGATGCCCATCATCCCCCACCAGCACCCAGGGACTCTGGGAGAGAAGGGAGTGGTTAAGTCCCAGCAGGGGGACAACAAGGGTAAACAGGGGATTGCAACAAGGGAGGTCCAATGGCTGGGGTGTGAGTGTTGGAGAATAATACAGTGATTGATAAGTTTTAGACAATAATGAAACTATGTTTGTATCTGTTTACGTTAAGATTAAGGCAAAAACCATTAAGAATAAAATAAACTGTATTCTTTGAAGAGAGGCACAAAAACAACAACAACAAAAATAAATCTATCCAAAGGAAAGAAGGAAAGGGTTTTAAAAAAAAGAAACAAAAATAAATGGCAAGTATAAAACATTAAATAAGGCTAAAATGCCTCAATAAAAATAATCATCATAAGTATACTGGATATATAGTCAGGAATCAAGCCAAAACTAGTAGAATTGGAGCTATATACCATATATGGGAAACAATGACCCATTCAAAATGAAAATACATAATGAAGTTGAAAATAGAGGATTAAAAAACAAAATATAAACAAAAGCCAGGAGAGCACTGTGAACCTCAAGCAAAAGGAAATTTAAGGTAAAAAGTACTGTAAATTACCAAGAGGGACATTCTATACTGGTCACAGGACCAATTAATAATTATGATCATGAACATATATGCATCTAATAAATTGGCCTAGAAACATTTAAAGTGACCATTACAGGGAAAATCAGATAAGTGAGAAATGTAGTCAGCAGTCAAGCAGAAGAAAGCTTAAAACATTTTCTATATCTCTGAGAATGAAAAACACATTACTAAACAACCCCTGAGCACATAAAATTTGAATTATAAAACACTGAATTAAGTCATAAGAAAAGTATTATATGTCTAAATTTGTGTGGTGCAGCTAAAACATGAGAAGAGAATTCACTATTAGTCCTTGGCTGCAGTCTGAACAATGTACAACTGTTATTATCACAGAAATATCATCTATGAACATCTAGACAAAGAGAATTGACAGAATTAAAGGACCAGGAGCACTTCATAATAATTAAAGGATGTATTCATCAGGAAGATACATCAGTCTTAAAACTGTATGTACCTAATAACAGAAAAGAAGAAAATTTTCAAATCCACCATCTAGAAGAAGGAGACCTTAAACTAAGCTTGCAATAAACACACACACACACACACACACACACACACACACACAAATAATACAGGGCTAGAAACCAATGAAACAGAAAACAAAAGCAGTTTACTAAAAAGTTTACTAAAATTGATTAACATCTAGCAAGACCAATCACAAAGACAAGGAAATGAAATTACCAATATTAGAAATGGAAAGGAGGTATCACTACAGATTCTATAGACACTCAACAGATAGTGATAGTGAGAAAATATTACAACAATTTTGTCAATATATTTGACAACCTAGATGAAAGATATTTCTTGAAAAACAGAAGCTATAACTTACTAAAATACAACTAAAAATAAATAGAAAATTTGAATAGTTTGCTATTTGTTAACAAATTGAATTCATTATCTAAATTGGGACGATTACAATAGTTCAGTATCCTGATTATAGTGGTACTTATGCAGTACTACATAAGTGTTAAGGCTCAGAACTGTGTACCAAAAAGGACATTATTCTATATGATAACTTTTAAAAATTAAATTGGAATATCTTCAGAATCTTCATACAAAAATCCTCCAGGCCTAATTTTTCTTTCTTTTCTTTCTCCTTCCTTCCTTCCCTCCTTCTTTCTTTTATTTTTATGTTTTATTTTTGGCAGTGTTGGGGATTGAATTCATGGCCTCAGGCAGACTAGATATGTGCCCTACCACTAAGCTACATCCTTGGCTCTATTTTTAAAAGAAGTAAAACCAATCTTACACAAATTCTTTGAGAAAACAGCAAAACTAGTAATCCTCCACCAGCACACCTTTTAAGTCCAGCATAATACCAACACCAAAACCTGGGAGGAACTATACAAGGATAAAATTTAGTCAAATATTCTTAAAAGACAGAGTTGTAAAAATATTTAACAAAATAAGAGCAAAACAATTCTAGCTAGCATCAGATGAAAATAGTAATATAATAACGATAAACTGTATTCTTTTTAATTCATTATTTTTATTATGGTAAAATACGTATAACAAAATTAAGCATCTTAACTGTTTTTTGTAGTCCAGTGGAATTAAATATATTCATAATGCTGTGCAATCCTCACAACATCCATTTCTAGAACTCTTTCCTTTTGCAAAACAGAAACTCTGTGCCTATTAAATAATAACTCTCCATTCCTCACCCGCCTCAGCCTGGGACAACCACCCTTGTACTTTGAGTCTCAGATTTTCTTCAGTTACCTCACAGAAGTGGAATCATAAATCAGTTGTTTTTTTGTGACTTATTTATTTAACATAATATCATCAAGGTTCATTCATGATGTAGCACATGTCCATGCCTTTTCCTTCTCAGGGCTGTATATATCAGCTTTTGCCCATCTTTTCATCTTATAATGAACATTTGTATTGCTTCCACATTTTACCTATTGTGTATTGCTTACCATTTTACCTATTTTACCTATTGTGAATAATACTATTTGAGTGTAGATGTAAAAATATTTTTCCAAGACTTCGCTTTCAATTCTTTGAAGTATACATTCACAAGTGGAACCCTGCAGCATACAGTAAAATTATTTGTAAGTTTTTGAGAAACTGCCACCATGTTTTCCACACTGGCTTTACCACTTACATTCCTACCAATAGCACTAAGCATTTTCGGTTTCTCCACATACGCACCAACACTTACTGTTTTCTGGTTTTTGTTGTTGCTGTTATTGTGATTGTTTTGAGAGTAGCCATCTTAATGTGCTTAATATTAAAATCAATAGATATGATTCAGTATATAAAGTAGAAAAACCATATGACCTCTCATAGAGGCAGAAAAAAGAAGTGCACAAAATTCAACGCACATTTCTGACGAAAGCAAATGAAAAATTATAATAAAATTAATAAAAGGAAATTTACACATTAGTGTGAGAAAGTGGATTGGAAGTCTCAATATCATTAATATATCAATTTATCTTAAATTGATCTCTC
Organism: Heterocephalus glaber; assembly: GCF_053883595.1. Taxonomy (NCBI): domain Eukaryota; kingdom Metazoa; phylum Chordata; class Mammalia; order Rodentia; family Bathyergidae; genus Heterocephalus; species Heterocephalus glaber. The sequence continues at coordinate 15,711,209 of NW_028258315.1, forward strand.
ATAATCCAGCACAATATCAACTTTGAACAGGTTTTTGTAAAATTAACAAATCAGTTCTGAAATTTATATGGAACTTCAAAGGAGCTAGAACATACAAGACAATCTTGAAAAAGAAAAAGAATTTTCCCTACCTGATACCAAATCATACTATAAAACTATTTAAATCAAGTTAGCATGGTATTGATATAGATAAGGTATACAGACTGATAAAATAGAACAGTGTGGAAATAGGACAATATGTATATAGTCAAATTATTTTTTAAAAGGCAGTAAGGCAACTTTACTGGGAAGAACATCTTTTCTATAATATTTTATACATTTCAATGAATATATGAAAAAATTGACCTTGATCTCTACTTCACACTACATATTAAAATCAATTTAGGATGAATCATAGACTAAACTAGAATTCTAAGTTTAGACTTAACATGTGGCCTTAGTAAAATGTTAGTACTAAACTAGAATGCTTCTAAAAAAAAATAGGAAAATTCTTAGTAACCAGAAGGTGGGCAAAAATTTTATAAAGAAACTTTAAAAAGCATTTATTCTGAAAAGATAAACTGGGCTTCATTAAAAAATGTTTACTTATCCAAAAACAGTTCTAAAAATAAAAAAGTCCACCAAACGCTGGAGAAAACATGTTGTAGTACATACATCTTACTAAAGACATATCCAATACATCAAAATGGGTCTTCCAACCCAATCCAGTTTTTAAAATGATCAAAGGACTTGAACAACAGTACACAAAAGAAGATTCAAAGATGGCCGATAAACACATAAAAAAGATGCTTGCTGTTACTAGTCATCAGGAAATTCAATCAAAACCACATGATACTACTCCACAACAGGCAGAATGGCTAAAATTTTAGAAAGAGAATGATGCCCAATGTTGGTGAGGATACAAAGTGGCTGAAAAGTTCGTACACTCATGGAAGGAGCACTGAATGCTACAGTCACTTTAGACAGCTGGCAACTTCTTGTAAAATTACACACTAACCCTAAATCCTAGCAATTCTACTCCAAAAAGAAATGAAAACATATGTCCACCAAAAGACCTGCAGATGAGTGTTTATAGCTGCTTTCTTCACAATAGTCAAAACACAGAAACAACAACCCCAAGTGTCCGTGAACAAGTGAACAGATAAGCTGTAGTATATGCATTTTTTAAAGTAATGAACTGTTGGGCCAGGGATTTAGCTCAGTGGTTTCGCTGCCTGTTGAGCAAGAGCAAGGACCCAAGTTCGATCCCCGGTACCCAAAAAAAAAAAAAAAAAAAAAAAGATGTAATAAAGTAATGAACTGTTGATATACCCACCAATAAGAATGAGTCTCAAAAATATGCTGAACTGAAGAAAACAGATACCAAAGGCACACAGTGGATGACTCATTTGTGTGACATTCAGGGGCAGACAAAGCTCACCTATGATGAAAAATCAGAGCAGTGGCCAACTAGAGAGAGGTAGGAACTGACAAAAAGGGAGGCAAGGACTGTCTTTGGGAGAATCGAAATGCCCTACACTTGATTACGGTAGTGGTTGTGCACTCATCTGCATTCATCAAAACTCACTTAAAATGTGTACATCGCTTGGTATATACTGTACATTCTCCCTGGAGACAAATGAATATATTAGTGAAGAGAAAGATGTCGGGTCCACCTGGGGATAACCTCTTCTGTGCAAAGGAACAGTAATCACGCTTGAGTGGAAAAGGCCATGCAAGGGAGACAGTGAGTGAGGAAAGGCCACGGCAGAGGAAGAACCGTGACCAGGCAGAGTGAGAAGAGAAACAGAGAAGACTGAGTCAGAAGAGGAAGGTTTGAGCCCAACAGGAAGACACGAGAGCACTGAACATTAAGAAGTAGAAAGCCAGGGACCTAAAATACCTAAAATTGTGTCTCCAAATAACCTAGCCACCACCGTAGATCTCACAAAGAACCAAAGACATTTGATTTGGAAATTGCCCTCTTCCTCCCTCAACACTTCTATTAATCATACTGGAAGCTAGGAGAGGGGAACTCAAAGAAGGCAGGAACAAGAGTAGACCTTTCTGTTTTTGTGTTTTTAATCGACCCGTTTCAATACAGTGTCCTCCTAGGGCTGACATCCCACCCACGTGTGGCATCTGATCACCAATACACACGAGGAAGTAACTGCAATTTGCCATTTCTGTATATATATGTACATGCTAGGATAATGAGATTAACAATCTATTCATTCCCTCAGTAAATGAATGAAATTCTACTGAGCACAAGTCCCTACGAGGGAGCATCCCAGTTAACTGAAGCTCAATCTGGCCTCAGGAACCAAAGAAAACACTTCTCCTCCTTCCAGATGAATTACTAAGACAAGCAGATGACTCACGCACACAGTTGATGAAGCAATTAATGCCAACTCTCCCTGTCTTAATCATCCCCTCTAGTGAAAGAATCATGCAGCAGTATTAACCCCAGCTGAAAAAAATAAATACCATGCCAGCAAATTAAACTTTAGCAAACAACGGAGTGACGAGAGAAGAGTAGGAGGGATCCGGTCCAAACTCTGCTTCTAGAGAGAAGACTCCAAGAGGACATTTCAGGAAGATTGCGTTCATCAGCCCCACTTCCTCTATTTTAATTGACAAACACTGGGTTTACAGGAATAGCTTTCGGAGACATTCCTATAAAATCTGCTTACTCACTGAATTTTTAAAAAGAAGAACGAAGCCAAAGAACACCATTGGCCTCTGTTGCACGTATGTGTGAGAATAAGCTGGTGTCCTGGAATAAGGGTTTGTCTGTATTATCAGGTCACTTCTGTGCAAAGCCCTCAAACTGAGAGTCACATCTTGTTTCTACTGGCCAAAGTGTGAAGAAAGAGAAAACAAAACATTCAAGAGAAGGGCAGGATGTCAGAGAGCATCCAGCTCGGTTACGTATTTCATGTGTGATGGTGTGTGTGTCTATGTGTGTGTGTGAATATAAAATCCAGCTGGCGGCTTTTTCATCTCACATTTTGTTCTTTTACCTGCCTGCCCCTCACCCTTCCAATGTGCCCCCTGGGCCAGCAGCATCAATAAGAGGAATCTGCTAGAAATGCATATTCTCTGGCCCCACCCTAGACCTGTTAAATCAGAGCCACTGGGCAAGGGGCCCAGGAATCTGTTCTATTTAACAAGCCCTCCAGGTGGTTCTGATGCTTGCTCACTGTCGACAATCCACACCCAAAGGTCCACTCTTCTCGCCTAAGTTTCCAAACCCCAAATCTCGGATGCACAAGATGGACAAGGAGTTAAGGCTTACCAGTGTCAGCTTCCCAGTCCCAAGGTCCAGAAAGCCTGTTTCACTTTCCCATCACCACCCTAATAACAACTCTGCTGCAGGACACAATGGCACATGTCCGTAATCCTAGCTACTGGAGGCTGAGGCAGGTCACAAGTTCGAGTCCAGCCTTGGCAAGTCAGCAAGACCCCTGTCTTTAAAAAAATAAAAAGGTCTGGGGATCCAGCTTAATGTCACCAGTACTGCAAACAAAATTAAAGAAAGAAAGACAGACAGGAAGGAAGGAAGGAAGGGAAAGGAAAGAAAAAGAAAAACAACCCCTACACACAGCACTTTATAGCCCATTCCAAATGCATATCCAAAGGAGGTAGTCAGAACGGATATGATTATCCCTCACTCACAATGAAGAAGCTGGAGTCAGGGAGGTTAATAGCTTAGTCAATTGGAAAAGGAAGTAACAGACCCGAGAGCAGACTCACCATCCGGGCTTCTGGACCGGTGGTCCTGCAGCCTCAGGTGAGGGTCCGCACCTCCGCAGTGTACCCCTGCATGCGCCCACGTGGTGAGAACTTGCAGATGGAGAAGTGATGATAAATAGTAGGAATCATATGTTCCAGTCTTAGCCCAGATTCTAATTTAACATTTGAAAATTCAATAAAATGTAATAGATCGCGACTGGCCCCAGCAACACATAGGACTGCTACTCTCCTTTCTCACTTCCGCCCACCTTTCCGAGCCAGCCCCCGTATCACTCGATTTAGAAGGGCACCAGCTGACTGAAATGAAACACAGAGCGAGCACCGCCACCACCAGCGTTTGCACAACAGCTCCCCGGAAATAAGGAGGGCAAATTCCCTTAGCTTTTCCAATGCCTTCCTTTCTGTGGGTATTTGCCATAGTGTTCGTGTTTTTTAAAAATATATAGAGAGAGAGAGTTGGGGAGTGTAGCTCAATCATACAGCACTTGCCTAATATGAGCAAGGCCCTGTGTTTCTGTGTATTAATAATAATAATGATAATAATTATGGGTGTGGTGGCTCACATCTGTAATCTCAGCACTCTGGGAGGATGAGGCAGGAGGATGGTAAGATAGAGCCCAGCTTAGGCAACTTAGTGACTTAGTGAGACCCTGTCTTAAGATAAAAAATCAATAAAAAGAGGCTGGGGATGTAGCTCAGTGTCAATGTGCTGGGTTCAAGTCCTACTACCACAAAACGACAATAATATATTCATTTTGAAAACTACAGCAATAACAAAGGAAATAAAAATATCCTAGCTGAACATTTAACATTTATCCTAAGCACAGATATGTATTTAATAAAATGTCTATAAAATGTCTATGTTACCTAATTTTTTTAATGTGGGATATATTATACATTGTCACACATGTATTTCTATGAAAGTTCTACTGTGGGTGGAAGCTACATTGTAGGGCCATACTCTGATAATGAAAGAACCATACGCTTATGTTGTAACTCATTTTCTCATGTTTCGGTGAGGGGTTATTAATTCGTTAAATTAATTTTTCAATGGTACCCTGGCTGCATCCTTACCTAGATTAATCAGAACTAAGTCTCATGCAGCTCTATTCACTGCCTTGTTTATTGCTCTGGGCATGAATAGAATGTGGATTTTCACTGCCCAAATCATTACCTAAAGTGGAATTCCCTCTCTCACTGCCCTAACCCAGGCCCCATTATTTCTCACTTGGATGATAACAGGGCATGCAGCTCCCTGTTGAGACTCATCTTCCTCACTGAGCCAGCCCTAAGAAACTTGCACACATACCATGCAAACTTCAAACTGAAAAATGGCTTACGTTACCAAGCGCGTGCCATGCCCCGGACCCATCTGCACACTTTCCATAAATTATCATATTTTACAACAATCTTAAGACTAAAATAATTATTATTTTACTATTATAGATAAAGACTCTTAGGCTACTGACATTAAATAACTTGCTCCAATTCACATAGTAGAATTCAGAGCATCTCGACTCTGCACCTCACATCCTGTGTCAACTCAAAAAGTGTCATGGCTACTGCTGTCAACAGCATCAGTTCCCCACAATTTAACTGTAAATAAAAAATATTGCAGACTTTGAGCCATAGGTATTTTACCCTTAATATTTGTGGATCAGGAAGATATACAATGATCAAAAGATACTAATAATTTAGTAACATTTTACATAGCTTTTGGTTGAGGAATCACAGTATCAGCCAGCCACATATATCTGAAAGAAAGCACCTATTTCTGCACTAGTGGTATTGATTAATAAATCCACAGACAATGCTCAGTGTACCTATGGATGTGTGGGTCCTCCTTTAAAAGAACAGGTTAGAATCCCCAGAGTTTGGCTAAAACTTTTTCTCAACAGGAAATATCATGGGCTTCACAATCTGGCTCCAATCCGCTTCCCCAACTGTATCTCTCCCATCATCCCTTCACCACATACCACAGGCCTACTTCTTGTCCTGGTAGACAAGAAGGACCAAGTCACAGGACACCAGGCTCACTCATGTCTAGATGGCCTCAGCCCTTCTGCTGCAATTCTCTGCCTGCAGAACTCTGTCTTCTCTGAGACACAGCTCAACATCTTCAACACTGAGGAGCCATTCCTGACCCCATCCCACCTGCTCAAGGCTGAATTTGCACACTCTTCTTGGCATGATGGTAGCCTTCTGCACTCAGCCCTACGATGACACTTACCATACTGCAAATAAAAGGATCTGGACATATCTGAGGGCTCCTCTCATCCAAATTTCCTAAGGGCAAGGTTGGTGCTTGTTCATCACATCCCTGTTGCTTACCCTCATTCCTAACATGCAGTAGGTATTGTCTGTGAGATTAATAAATGAGCATCAATGCCAAGCTGGCTAGTGATCTGACTTGGGGAAGTCAGTTTTGGAAAACGCTCTGGTCACTAAAAGAAGCTTTATTTTAGTATGGGAATGACTGATCATCTGTAAACCACAGAATTCACAATGTTCCTCTGCCAAAAGCAGGGGACAAATAATATACTAGGAGTTGGAAGATCTGAGCTTAGGCCCTGGCTTTCCCACTAACCAGCTCTGTGAACTTGGGCAAGTTGCATTCCTTCTCTTTTTCCTCCATTTGTTTAGTGAGTTGGAGCAGGAGATGGGGAACTTCTGCTTTTCTCTCCTGCAGCTTCATGACTTCTAAAGGTATAGATAGACCAGGGTTGGCAAGCATTTGTTGATAAGGACCAGAAAGAAAATATCCTAGGCTTTATTGGCCTACTACAAAACAAGCAAATCAATTTTGTCAATGTCACATGAAAATAGCTATAGACATCAAATAAATGTGGTTGTGTTCCAATAAAACTTTATTTGCAAAAAGGGGTAGTAGTTTGGATTTGTCCAATGGAGGTGGTCTACTGCTGATGAAGACAGACACATCCATGTTACTATGCAGCTCACAGAGCTTGATATGAAGGTATAATCAGACATCCACTCCGAAGCCTCCAAGGGGCATATCCAGAGTTCAGTGAGGATTACCACTTTCCCACAGGAACTTGGAAATGGAAGAGAGACTGCCTACTGAAAGGTTGAATGTAAGAATGAAATTCAGTGGAGTAGAATGTGGACATACAAAGTCAACTGATGAAAGATAATTTCCAGCACCACTACCACCCCTAACCCTACCAGCACTGGATGAAATATATTTATATATTTAAGAAAAGAAGATATCCTCCAAAGAGGGTCAGACAGGGATTACAGGATAGAATCATTAAATCCAATGTAGGCAGTGTCAAGACAGTTAGGGGAAGAAGGTAGCTTTGCTGGCAAGGCTTCCCTCAAGAGATAACTGGAGGGAGTTGTAGTCAATGACTGAAATGCTGAGGTCCTCCTGGAAAAAGCCATCCTTCTCCTGAGATGACCAGAGCAGCCCCCTATGTCAGAGGGGCTATGACTGGCTCACAGTCAGTGCACCCCACACCCTTGTGCTGATTCCTTGTGCACCAAGCAACCACCTGGCTCCATACGGATCTTTCTCAGGGAACATGTCCACTGTGACTATTATTGATACTGGCAGCCAAACAGCAGCAATTTCTCAAAACAAATCAATAAAGCGGCTTCCAATTATGACTTACATTCCCATGTAGCTTGGCAGAGAGAGACAATGTGCTGATCATGGGGGCTTGAGAGTTTGTTAGCGATATTTTCCGCTGTGAATTAACACACTGGCATAACGGGGTAAACCCAGGCCCAGGTACTGCACAGCTCTCTGAGTCAGCAGGACAAGTCCTGAACACAGACCTGAGGCCATCACTGGTCTCCAAAGCAGGGGCTGTGGGCGGTGGGGCTGGTGTGTGCGAATCCAGCCAGCCCTCTCTGACTTCATGACTCACCCCTCTTCTGGATCTACTCATTTTTACCCGATTCCAAGTGCTTCTTAGGATTATGAAGCCCAAGAGTTGGATGCTTCAGGATGATGTTTCCATTTGTCTCTGTATGCATATGTAAGAGGGAAACTGGCACCCGATTTTATTAAGTAATCCAAAAGCCAGAGCAAAGTAACTAAGAGCAACAGCCAAATAACCATAGCGCCAATTAGTGACTGGCATAGTTGCCACAACAAAGTTCGATAAACAGTTTGGGTATTTAAAAAAATTAAACTAAATCATGGGCTAGGGTGAGCGTTGCCCAAAACATGCTAACTCTCACTCTATTAAGCTGAAACGCAAAGGCTCAGTATAGAAGTCAGAAAATTCTTAGCCACAAAATGAAAAAAGAGAAAAAAATGGTGCCTATTAATAATATGCCTAGGGTAGAATAAAAGAGTGCACCAGAAGGTCAGTGCCTCTTCCCTAAATCCTGCCAGGAAATGCAAGGCAAAGTACCCCAGACCAAGAAGGAAAACAAAATTAACCGCAAGGGAGCAGGAAAATGAAGCCCCTCCTTTCCCGTTAGCAATGACATGATCTGCTTTTCTGCTTCTCTTCCAGAACTTGTAACCTGTGGGTCATCTCACGTCCAGAGAAGAGCCAGTGGAGTGAATGAGCTTCTAGTTCCCAAGGAGAAGGCTCACTCTCACATCTGCCACGCCCTTCGCTGGGAAGGCTATGTTCAGTTGCACAATCCAGCCCGGAATTAAATATTATACGCTCTTTGGTAAATTATCAAAATGTAAACCAACAGCTACAGCAGAGACCATCTGAACTGCCAAGAATGTTGACACTGTGATTTTAGTGAGAAAGAACATTTCTCCCTGCTGTTTAGTCTCCAGCGAGGACCATCCTTGACTCCTAATTTTTCATTTGGAATTTCCACTAGGATTACTGTTAAGTGCAGATGTACAGCGAGATAAATGTGTTATTTTCTCAGTTTTCGAGATAAATTTGTCATTTTCTCAGTTTTTCTACCCATCATAATCTTGGGACTGGGTTTGTTTCTCTGACCACTAGATTACTTGGGGACTCTATATTTATTTCCCGTAACACCAGAACAATGTTGTACAAAAAAATCAGGACTCAGTAAATACTGTCTAATGACAAAAGGTGATCTTCACAATATCAATCCCAATGAAAAGAAATCTGACCTTTCAAATGGATGTATAAGTAAATTGCTACATAACAGAAATTTTCTTACTAACTACTTTATAGTCCTCTATTTTCTTATATAAAGAACTATTATGCATTCTACATCAAAAATTCCCCAGGGCACAGTAAACACGCATTTTTTTCAACATCTCCTCAAAACACAGGAAGAAAGAACTTGGCTTCATTTGTACAAATTGATAGATCACCTTTTGAATTCATGCTAAGCAGCTAAATGTAGCAGCAGACTGTCAAAAACTGTCAAGTGCAATAATTATTGATTGGTGCATTAAAATTAAAAATGAATGTAGGTTAATAAATGAAGATGGCTTGAAGAAAAAGCACATAATCTAAAACTAAAAAAATCAGACAGCAAATCTGCCAATCAGGCATGTCGGGCATAGAATGAAAGATTATAAAGAAACCAATGACAATTACAAAATGAAAGTCAACGACACAGTAGCCTTTGTGATAGCCCACGACAACAGAGACAGGCTCTCCTGATGGCCTGGATTCCACCTTCCTCTCTGTGTTAGGCTCTGACATTTACATCAGGGGCTCGGGATGAGACTGAAACCAATGGACACCAGCACGGTGACCTCCATAGTCCTGGAGGACTGAATCATGTCTTCACCCCTGTGAAGACCCCTGCATCACCCTGTCTGCTTAGATGCACATGTCCAGCCCCACGGCTTTAAGTATCACTCTCTCTAGTGCAACAGCACTCAAGCTTATCCATCCACTGGGCTACAGAGCGGTGTATCTAAATTAAGGTCTAACATCTCCACTTCTCAAAGTTCATCCAGATGTCACCAGCACTGTCCCAGCCTATCCCTAAACCAGTCTTTTCCTTTTCAGTGAAGGGCACTACTATCCACCTAGCAAGCACTCTGGATTTTTCTTTTCCTTACCTGCTACTTCTAATCCATCCTCAGCTGTAACACAGACTGAAATCCGCCTCTGTCCATCTCTCCTCCCCCACATCTCAGCTGGGTTATTCCCACAGCCCCCAGATGGTCTCCTTGAGTCCTACAGTTGAGGTTCACCTGTAACCATTCTCAACACAGCATCAGAGTGATCTTTTTAAAACAGAGTGGATGCTACCATTCTTCCTACTTAAAACCTTTCGGTGTTTCCTCTAATGTGTTGAAAGGTGGCTTCTCCCAAAATTGTGTTTATAGCCCAGAATTTGTGAATATGACCTTATAGTAAAAAGGGGATCACTGCAGAGGTAATTAAGGACCTCTAGGCGAGATCATCCTGGATTTACCCAGGTAGACCCTAAGTCCAATGACCAGGGCTCTTGTAAGAGACAAGAGGACACAACCCTCCCCTGATTCACCACCTCAAGAAGTCTATCCCACGAGAGATTTTCTCTGACTCCACCAAGTAAATAAATTCCCAGTCCCAACATCACTCTTTCCCCTAATCTTACTTGATTTTTTGTCATTTGTCACCCCTCAGAAAAGGTCCACTCTGACAACAGGAACTTAGATCATCTTGTTTCTTATTATATCCCCTGGCCAACTTAGCGACTTACAAAGAGCCGGTATCAAAATAAAAAACAAAAAGCACTGGGGATGTAGCTCACTGCAAAAACCATGGGTTCAATTCGAAGTGGGGATTGGCGGGCGGGGGGGGGGGGGGGAGAAATCAATTATTTTTGTAGTCTTCCACCAAATTGTGAAAAGCTGACATGATAGCACCATACAGATGTACTGGCTTAAGATCTTTCTCTGTTGTTAAGTCCACCATGTTACTAGTATTTCTGAGGATATTGCAGGTTTATAGCCTCTCCCCAACTCTCCTGCATTAAAACTTAATTGATCAAACTATGGCATCTTTATTAGTTGGGCTGAGCTACAGCATGCAAAGGAGAGCCCTAAATCCTTTACCTATGGGCCATGTGACCTTAGGTAGGTAGTGGCTCCTTATACCCTGTAAGCAAAAATGATACAATCTGCTCTATCTGGAAGGCTGCCATGAGAAACAATCGAAGTAACTTAATTCAACAAAATCATTCTTTGGCTATTGTACAGGCCAGAAATTGTGCTCGCAGAGTAACAGCTAGAACCCAGACACAATGTCCTTATCAAGCTTGTTTTGCAGACTGTCAAATGTTGTGCAGATGTACAGGAATATGCAACTTGTGCTTAGCACACCCCAGGATAACCAGCTTCTCGCTTCCAAACCATTCCTGCTCTGTACACCTTTTGATACAAATGCTAAGCAAAAGACTGGGCTCTCAAGATTGCTATTTGTCTTCACTCAATCACATATGTGTCCCCAAATGCACCTCCTTTGTCTCATGCTGAGCAATTTCTAACACAGATAAAAATTCAGTGCTATCATCAACAAGGCTGTGGGTACGTATCCCTCCAAACCTGGATGCTACAAGTTCCCACACATTATTTCCATTATTTCAAAATAAAACATTTTGAGCATGGACCAGGTATGCTTGCAAGGTTGACTTAATATAGTTCAACATGCAGCCATGTCATGGTTATGTTTGATAGATTAAAAAATGTTGTTTTCTGGGGCTGGGGGATTTAGCTCAGTGGTTTCGCCGCCTGTTGTGCAAGCGCAAGAACTTGAGTTTGATCCCCAGTACAGAAAAAAAAAATGTTGTTTTCTGTAACTCAGCCTTTATGAGTATCTCTTTTACTCATTTTCCTCAGAAGATGTCCAAATCTCTCAATTCTAAATGAGTGTGGTTCTTACAGATTGTTCGAGAGCAGAGAACTCTTTGAGGATCTGACGAAAGCTACAAACTCCTCCCCAGAGAAATATCTATACATACAATGTCATGCTGTGATACCATGTCTGGAGAGCCCAAGAGAACATTCTGGAAAAGTTCAATGACCCAAAATGAAGAAGTGCCAACCACCCTCTACGAGCATCAGCGAAAAGACGCATCCACACAGCCTCCACCTGGCTCCCTGTGCACATTTCTCCTGTGAGCCAGCCTGCAGGTGAGGCGCCAGGAAGCTCTATCGCCTTCCAAACCACCCAGCACAGACTAGGGCTGAGACCACAGCTTCAAGTGCACGTTACAGAGTCCCCCCCAGACGCTCTGCAGCAGTGAGCAGTCAGGACCCCAGAAAGGGAGCTGTATATATGAACCCTGGCCTCCTGGTGCTGAGAAAGGGCTCAAAGACCAGCAAGTGGGAATGATTAGAAACTTTACAAGTAAATGAAACGTTGAGTTTCCAGTTTTACTAAAACGATCTGTTTTAAATTCAAAAATGCATTTATATGCTTGGCGTGTGTGAAGTTACAAAGGAAAAAATATATTTAAATGGATGAAAGCCAATAGAAGGGCTTACTGATTATGGGCTAATTACAAACAAGAGGAATTTTTCCCTTTTTGTTCAATAAAACATATTCTGTACATGAAGCCATCTAACTATTGCTTTTGTTGGCTATGTGTACATGAGTGCTGAGCTCATAGTAAATAATGAAAGAAGTCCAAAATAACTGGAAAAATCTACAGGCATACAAGGAAAGCATGTCAAATTATAAAGTCTCTGAGTCAAAACAGTTATCAAACCTGACTCCATATCCACTCTATCAAACAGGATTCATATTTCCTATGATAAAAATTAAGGTTGTATTACTCAGGTTCTTTAGTAAGTTAACGCATCTAACTTGTTAAGGCCGAAATACACTGTTGCTTTCTTTAATCTGGGTATGCGGTGTAAGTAACAATACAAGTTTACCATTCTGGCCCCAAAGATCTGTTATGTTTAAGAGTTTAAAACACACACACACACAAACACACACACACATACATGCTCGCACACGCACACATCCACATGCATGCGCATGCATACATGCGCACATGCACACACACACAAACACAGGAATTCTCTTCCAAAAAAGGAACAAGGTATTTGTACCTAGCAACTCTGAATGTATGTTATCATGCATAAAACTGTCTTTATTGTTGGTTTGCTACACTTAAAATACTCAAGGCTATGTTCTTATAAACATTTACCCAGTCTTCTCAGAAATAAAGAAGAATTCTCCTTAAGGATTAAAAGCCATTGCCATGATTTACAAATTATTTCAAGTAAAAATTCTAAACCTTGAGTTATTTAAAGTTATTTTCCAATGGGACAAGTCTTCCTTCTAAGATAGGACAGCATACTTTATTATTTTTATTTTTATTTTAAGATTCCAGGTATACCATCTCTAGGGACATTTACACTTACAAAAAATAATTTTGGGGCACCAGGGATTTAGCTCAGTGGTTTCGCTGCCTGCTGCGCAAGCGCAAGGACCTGAGTTCAATCCCCAGTACCAAAAAATAATAATAATAATAATTAATAATAATAATAATTAATAATGATAATAATAATTTTTGTGAATTAAAAACAACCTGTCCTTGTGCAATTGAAATGAGATCCATTACTTACAGTCATCCTGCACACAACCCACTACTATAAATCAACTACAAAAACCTACAATTATTACTTAGTCCTAAAAAGAGGACAAAGAGTCAAAGCTCAAACATGATCTTTCACAGATAAAGTAAATTTGTGTGTGCATCACCTTTTTAGTTAAACCTTTATTTATACATCTAGCAAATTTCCCTGTGTAGGCTAAATTTCCTTAAGCTTTTCTGGACAAATTCCCTGCATTCAACAGAATAAGTTCCAATGTTTAGTCACAAAAGAAGCTCTGGAGCATTAAGATAATTACACAATTTTAACTTCTAAGTATATATATATTTAAAACTAATAACATAGTGTACTTCCTCGCTTAGAAGGAAATTTAAATTACAAAGAATCTGACTTTTTCAAAATTCCTGAACCCAAAAGCCATTAAAAAATAGCCCACAAGCCAAGTAAATCTTTATCACAGCACAGCATTTCTACAATCTGAAAGTCTCTGGCTATCACACAATTGCAAATTCATGTCCACTTCTACTCCACCATGCTTCTTAGCATAAAGCTGAAGCATGTTGATTCTAGTACAAATCAGAAAAGAGACTATGAGGAAAGTTCAAAGTAACCTCAAGCATGATGACTTCATGTTCAAAAGATTTTTCTCATGTTAATAACATTTCAATCTTGCCCTCGGTCTGACTCACAAGCCTCAGACTGAAATTCTGCCCCATCAGCTTTTCCAGCCAGGTAGGAAAGGACTCACTCCACTGCCTTAGGCACAGAGTGAATGGTGGTCCCCTTCACGGTGCAGCTTGTCTAAATCTGGGAAAATTTCATGAGGAACTGGAATGGGCAAGGAGAGGAAAAGAAAAGTCACTAAGCCCCAATACCTCAGTATTTATAAATTGAAAGAAAATTCGTGAAATCTTGGAGAGTTCTTTAGACATTAGCTGGAATTTCAAAGCACAAGTTCTTCAGATTCCATGGATGTCCAACTTTTCTTCGAACTGTGTATAGCAAGGAAGGAGCTATCAGATCTTTCATGATGTTGGCCTCCACTGCAACTCAGAGTTCACCCACCCCTGGGGATGGACTCTCCACTACAGCATCTAGATACACACCCGGAGCTTGCAACCCCACGGTTGGGGAAGAAGTAGCCACCAGAGTTGTTTGTGTAGGACCTTGTTGTGATCTACAAATTCCCATGGGACAACAACTCAGCCCTGGGCTGTTCATGGACTGTGGGGACAGCCACTCAGCACGGGGCTGTGTGGGAATCACAGTGGGCAGGCAGCATTGCCTTGTTACTATTCCTGGTTTCATCAGAGAAAGTGAAGCAGCCCAGACCAACACGAGTTCCCCAAAGAAATGCTGCACCTTATTTTAATGTCTACCCTATTAACTGCATTATGGTCCACTTAGAACTAGGCAGAGTAGTGCATGCCTGTGATCCCAGCACTCTGGGAGGCTGAGGCAGGAGAATCAAAAGTTCAAACCCAGCCTGAGTAACTTAGCAAGATCCTGTCTCAAAAATAAAAACTAAAGGGGGCAGAAGATATAGCTCAATGTGAAGGCCCTGGGTTCAATCCCCAGTACTAGAAAAAGAAATTCATTGGAGATCAGGCAGGTAGGATGACTAAAAATAACTTAAATTTTAGAGAATGAAAGTGGCTATATGGTTTTACAATACAATCTGTCAGAAAATACAATGAAAAAATACACTCATGTCTCTTTGATATAAACGGTGTTCTTGCTTGGATCTGTCGGACACTGGAGTCCTCTAGAGCCTTCTCCAGTCCAGGAGCTGAGTTTTGTGTTTATTCAGGCTTCCAAAACTGCTATTTATTACTCCACTACTGCATGTTTTCATTCCAGAGGAGTGTGATTGTTAATTTGTTATTGCGAGTTTCTTAAGGAGTCAAAACATCCAGAGAAAAGCTTGAACTACACACAGCAATAAAGGCTAGAAAATGTCTCAGCAGCATGGAGATGACTCACTGCTAAAGAGATGGAGGTTTCAGAAACTCTCCCCCAGTCAAGTTAGGGTAAACTGGTTGAGGTGAAACAAATGTAGCTCCACCCAGTTATCACATCAGAAACCAAATTTAGAAAATCATCTTGGTTGAAATAACTTATTTTAAACTCTTTTTTCCCTTCCTGGAATCAGTGAGGTCAACAATCCCTGGCACTGGTGCATATTTAGCCAGAACCTACTACTTCCTCATTCTCTCCTGTAATACTGATTTATGCCCAGATAAGGGGGAAAACCAGCTCTACCCAAGTTGACAGCATTTACTCCAACATTTTCCTGCATCATTTTAAAAGAAAAAAGAGGGGAAAGGGAGCATTTAAGCAAGCCCAAGTACATCTAAGAGAAAAGACTGAATATAGATCTTCTAAGACTTTCAGATCCAAACACACAAACAGCAAATCGTATGAAGAGGTGGTTGGTAAATATTTGCTAAACAGAGGGACTGATATTTCTGTGGCCCACAAGTTTGCCAGTTTCCCTCCCCAGTATTACCCACATTCCTCTTCCTCCTGGTCACAATCCTGAACTCGGTCGCCATATTAACATGGCACCGTAGGAGGTGCTTCCTATACTCTGTGAATGTTAAAAAGCTACGAGGCCCCGGTTCTGACCAATAATATTGAGATTCGAATATGTACCTTAGTAACAATGCTGAATTAAAACACTAAGGTAGAACTCTTTGGGGACCATGCCAATTATCTTTTTGGTACTGGGGATCGAACTTGGGTCCTTGTGCTTGCGCAGCAGGCATCGAAACCACTGAGCTAAATCCCCGGCCCCCAGTGATCATTTTTAAACACAAATTACTAAGGCCTCTTGAACATGATTATGTGGGACATGGAATAATTTCTTAACAGGGTCCTGCTTCAGGTGGCTCTTCAAAGAGTTTAAGCCATCTGGAGCCTAATTAGACACCAAACGCACTCACTACTTAGTCTAAACTAGTATGACAAATCTTATAAAAACTATCATTTTCCAAAAAGAGATAACAGTTTTAAAAACCAGTAACTTAGCACCTCAAACCCTTCTTGATTCTGAGGTCACTGCTCTGAGGTTACAGTATGTACAAAGAAGGTTGTAAGTGATCTCCCTAGTAAGTTAAGCAAGTAAATTAAGATCATTATGTTCAAAATCTTTCCTCATTGTTTAAAACTTGCAAATGTCAGCAAATATAATGCAAAGAAATGCATTAAATATGATAAAAGAGGGCTGGGGATTTAGCTCAGTGGTTTTGCCGCCTGTTGCGCAAGCACAAGGACCTGAGTTCGATCCCTGGTACCAAAAAAAAAAAAAAAATATATATATATATATATATATATATATATATATATATATATATATATATATATGATAAAAGAGCATTATTTAGGGGTCAGATACTGTTATTAGAAAAAAAAAAGAATAAATAAAACACAAATAATTCCAAATTGGGATTTGATGTTGAAGACTTCAACCGGCATCTCTTCCAATTATTTGAACATACAAGAAATAATAGTATATACTGAGTAAATAGGGTTCAGAGAAGGCACCTGATACAAATAGGAAGACAGCTACAAGTTACAAAGTTTTAAGAGGAGATAGTTTTAAATCTCTTAAGTACTCATAGAAGAATTTTTAAATGATCAAATTATTTCATGAACAAAAAGAGCTTATATAATTGTATTTTACATAATTTTGTACTATAATATACACAATAAACTGCATGCAAAGACTTCTAATGTGCTTAAAAACACATTTACTAGCTGTGTCATTATTTATATTATCTTTAGCACAAAAATAATTTCTTTATAGACAACTTACTAATATAAATATGAACTCAATGTGGACAAGAATTCACACTCCAAAAGTGTCAAAACAAACAAGATTTCTGTGCACTAAAAGTGAAAAATTCGTCACTGAGACCATTTCCTCCCTTCACCAAGCAGATAAGCTAGTGAGCACAAGTGTAATTTAACTGAGCACCTTGGGATTGTACTTCATTCATTCATCCATCTGACATGGATTTCGCCACCACCTAGTACTCCAACACCAGAAATCTACAAGAACAGATGCAGAGATCATTTTGTCTAGACCCTCATCTTGCATGAGAAGGTTCTGAGCTTCCAGACATCAAAAATCTCGAGCATGCTGGGCTCAGGACAGAGAGAGAGCTGGAGAAGGTGGCAGGTCCCTTCCCTGCCACACCACCCTGGATGTTGAGAGGAGGTGAAGGTCTCCAGTCACAAGGAGAGGACCCGGGAATCAAGACATCTCAGCGACAAGATGGATCACTGCATGATATGGTCAAAGGAGCTATGCAGACAGATACCTGGGAGCTGAGGGCAGTGGGGAGGGAGGTTCACCTGGGCTGCAGGAGCTGGGGAAACCTTTGTACCCTAGAGACAAAGAGGCTCATGCTGCCTATGGACAGTGAGGTAGGATATGGACAGGTGAAGGGAGGGATCTGGCGCTGTGTGAGCAGAGCCGGGTGATCAGAAATAAACAGCACTTGGAACCAGGCTCTGCCACACTCTCTACAGCCCTAGATCTCCCTCTCACCATCCCAACCCCCACCATCACCCTGGTAACCCACCCTAAATGCAACACAAATTAGAAAACACCCAAGAAGAGAGACGTGATGACAGTAGTAGCGTCGATAGCACTTTCTAGCTGCCCAGTGCTCTTCTAGGACTGGTACATACACTGACTCATTTTGCCTGAGTGTTGATGATCTTCTCAGTCTGCAGAGGAAGAGACTGTGGCACAAAGAGCTGGCCAAGAAGGTCAGTGCGGGGGCTGGCATTCAAACCACAAGTGTGACCCACACTTCCAGAACACTCAGCTACACCCCATCACCCAGACACAACCTTCTAAGTGTGGGTGGTAGCTTCTGAATAGCTTGGTATCTGCTTCCCCATTACACAAACTTTATTCCTTTCAGTTCTTCTGACAGTCTAGCCCTAACCTCTAAGGGTCCTTTTGTAAAATATAGTTTTATTTTTAACTGACTCACAGTAATTGCACATATTGGTGGAGTACAGTGTGACATTTCAACATGCATAACTGCTAAGGGTTGTGAAGGTGTTGTTGCACCCCCAGAGCTACTTCTACGCACCTGTTAAGGCTGATCCACCAAGAAAGTCCTGCAGGAACCTCCACAACCCAAACTCTACAGACTTCTGAGAAACCCCAAAACAAGCCCTTTTACAGAATGATAACTGCCTCCTGGCAGCTGAGAACGAATTTTAAAAACATCCTCCCTTGCTGTCTAAGTATCTGGTCACATAGTTTGTTATCGGCAGCACCAGGATTAAAAATGGTGACCTCTGTCTCTTTTCCCTCACCCTTATTCTCCTAAGGTGTATATTTATATGGCTTGCAAAGCAGCCAAAGGGAACTTCAAAAGGAGCCTTCCTGTGGGGTTAGCAGTGAATGAATAACGGCTGGACAGACAGAGCAAAGAGAAAGTGAGTCATGGATATTGTGTTAAATATATAAGCCTTCTCTGGCTTTCTTTGAAATGTTTTCTCATCTAAACTTGGAGCTGTTGGCTTTTGTATTTACTGCAGCCAGGACTCCAGAGCCAAGCTCGGAATACATTCAAAGTCTGTATTCTTTTGCTCAAATTTGAGGCACTGCAACTTGGAGTGCCTACATCCTTTTTAAAACAATGCAACTTAAATGAGGCAATAACTGAAATGACTTAACCAGGGAGATGTGGTTTAGCCCTGTGTTGCAATCCCGCTCAACCACTGGGAGGTCTCAGAGCTGGAGGACCTACCCGCAATTGGTTTATGGGGAACTCACAGCCCTACATTATGATATGGAGCTTTGAGTGCTACTAACTAAAAAGTCCTCTTTTTAATTATCCATAACAATAGGTATATTTCATTTTCTCCTATGGATTCTGGCCCTCCTAACTGAGCCCTGATACACTTAAAAAGGAAGACACTATGAATATAAATCACACAGGATATACACGTGGCACATAGTAGCAATGTATCTGGCACGGGGTAGGTGCTCAATAAATACTGATGACTTTCCTCCCTCTCTCTCCAAATGAATGAAAAACCACTTAGATCTTCTCCAAGGCAACTTTTTAAACAACTGGCTTAGACTTTCTTCTGCAAAATAAAATTAAAGGTCTTTGCATATTAAACAAAATGTGTTACTGCTTGATTACAATTTAAACTGTAACATTATAAATAAAAATCCCATTACAGGTAGAAGATGTATGAACACAAATCTTTCTGGAGTTAAAGGATAAACCAATAAAAATATATAGTAAACATAACATAATATAAAACAATCTATATGTAAATTTTAATTCTATAAAATATAGTAAGATTGTTAAAAGAAAACCCCCTGCCTTACTTAGGAGCCACACATGGCAAGATTGTTCACCAATAGCCCCCTGCATAAGGGTTCCTTTCATACCCACAGCTCTTTCCAAATAAAATTTTCCTTGAAGTCCCCCTTCTGTTGTGAACTTCAGTTACTGCCTTCCCACAGGCCATCCACAACCACACATATCTTTCAAAGGCTAACTGAAGCATCGAGAAGTTGAACACGATTTATTCAAGGTCAAATCACAACTCCGGGGAAAAGCCATAAATACAGCGTTTCCTCTGCTGAGCGTTGTAGACGCTGGGCTAACCTGCAGGGGGAAGTTCTGACTTTGGATCATCGTTTACAAAATTCCCTTGAGTATTTAAAACCAGCTCCTGTTGAGGAGACAGAAAAGAGGATGCTTCTAACAGATTTCATTAACATTGCACAGTTCCACATTCCTGAGCCCATCCTGTGTGCTTGCCTATTGGCTTTTACCAGATGCATTTAAAATTCCCTTAAAGACACTGCAGAGTTGAGGCAAACCTATGAATGGAAAAGGGCTCAGGTTCCTAAACTATCCCCTACTTTTTCTTATTAAATGCAACCGAGTCACAGTGCTTTGTAACCAGTTTGTGCAAAAAAAAAAAAAAAATGCTCTGCACTTCTGAGCTACACTAAACTGACCCAGACCCCATTGTAAGATAAGTCCCACTTGAACAGTGCCAGCGAAGTGAGACGAGAACACTAAAGAGCAAGAAGCATTTGGGGGAAAAACTCAAGAAATACTGAGCCACACTGAGAAATGAGGGCGCCAGAGCTGTCATTTAAAAAAAAAGTGCACAAGCATGTGCAGATTAAACAGATAACAAGAGGAATTTCCTCTCCTTCTCCTTCTCCTTCTTCTTTTTTTTTTTTTTAAGGGAGGTCATTCCTCTTGCTTTCAAGATTTAAAAAACAAACCAGGTCACCCAGGGGCTACAGGGCTTTTGAAAGCCAGGTGAAGACAACCTTTCAAGGGAGAAACCTAATCCTAGAGAGTTCTATGTCCTTTGCTTTTTTCTACCACACTCCAAAACCACTGGATCAAACAAGTGGGCTTTTATTTTCCTGGTATCTCCATATAGTGAAAAAAAACAAAAACTAATTTGCCATTTACTTTTTATCTGTTCGTGTTGGCTGTTTTTTCTCTGCCTCTTTCTCCCGTCCACCCCCACCCCACCTACACCAGCATTCTCTGTGGTCGAAGAATCTGTTTCAGTATTAGTGTTCGATAGAGCAAATGTCAAGTAAACACTCTACACATTTCCTGTGCTATTTAAGGCATCCTAAGCAATTATTTGCTCTAAAGTATTAAACTGTACATTTTCTTAGCTGGTACCAATTCCTCTAGTAAGAGCTGTCACAGAACCTACTTAGAATACTCAACAGAAGCTTCGAAATCAGTGACACGCTGATGCTACATTTGCCAAGATGCTTCCAGTTTCCAAGTTTTTACAGCATGTTTTGAGACCCTGGACAAACTGCAACAAAGTGTCTTGTGTAGCTCTTTTTTTCATATATGAAGGTTCATAGGTACACTGTTTCGACATAAATTTGTTTCTAAGCAAAAAAGACAAGAGATAGAAGATAAAAGTAGACATATACACTTTGATCTCATTATTCCTATTTTTACAGACCAAATCATAATCATTGAAAATTTCACTCCATTTGATAAAACTCCAAATCATATAGCTGGTTCCTTAGAGTTCCTCAACATCAGTTCTATAAAGGGTGCATACTATATTTACACATACAAATACATGTAACTATAACATACATATGTAAACGTGATTATGGAAATGACTATATAAATTTACACACAAAATTGTAAATAGGGAAGGGTGGAGGGCGTGAAGGGAGGGCTAGGAATGGGGAAAAAATAAGAACCAAGATGCATTATATAAAGGTACAATTCCCAATGAGAAATGTAATTGTGTTGTATACCTACAATGTACCAATAAAAGAATTTAATACAAAAAAAAAATTTACACACAAAAGACTTTATAAGGCTTTGTTTTGTTTTGGTTTTTTGCAGTACTATGGATTAAACTTGGTACCTTCACACTGAACCACATCCCGCCCCTACCCTCCTTTTTTTAAGTTTTAAGACAGGGTCTCACTAAATGCTCAGACTGGGCTGGAGCTTGAGATTCTTCTATCTCAGCCTCCCAGAGTGCCGGGATTAGAGGCATGCACTACTGCATCCAGTTTATAAACACTTTTACATTTAGCTAGATGTAGTTCTTCTTCATCTTTATAAATTAATTATATTTTTGTAAGAATATGGAAGTAATTTAAACATAACATAGTTCTAAGTCTCAAACAGCTAAGACTGGACTAAATTGGAACCTCCTCCTACCAAATCATAGTCCTTAGAAAAACTTATGCAAGAGTTCAATTTGCAACCAAAAAATGAATACCTCTTCACTTATTAAAAATTTGTAGGGCTGGGAATTTAGCTCAGTGGTTTCAACGGCTGCTGCACAAGTGCAAGGACCTGAGTTCGATCCCCAGTACCAAAAAAAAAAAAAGTTTTTGAAAATAATTTTGCAAGTCTCACCATGGCACCAGGTGGTAAGTAATAAATTTTATATTCCTTCTGAGCGGAGGGGCTGGGGTTAAAATGGCAGGTGTTAAATCCCCATCTTACCATTTACCAGCTCTGTGACCTTGAGCAAACTACTAACCCAGTTACTTATCTTT
Organism: Heterocephalus glaber; assembly: GCF_053883595.1. Taxonomy (NCBI): domain Eukaryota; kingdom Metazoa; phylum Chordata; class Mammalia; order Rodentia; family Bathyergidae; genus Heterocephalus; species Heterocephalus glaber. The sequence continues at coordinate 15,733,501 of NW_028258315.1, forward strand.
TAGCTAGAGATAATAAGGAACTATCTGGTTAGCGGTGAGGATTAGGTGATCACACCTAGTGGCTGACACATCCTCAGTCCCCAGCATGTCAGCTGGGGGCGTCATTCTTATTAAAAGACCAGCAGCTTCTCTGCACTGTGACCATTCTTGAGTGTGTACACTATATGTTGTGTTTTCGATCACAAGTCTAGTAAATAATATTTACTAACAATGATTTATGGGATAAGAATATCAATCATGAAATTCGGCTCTTGTAAGTGAAATACCAGATGTCAGTATCAGAGGTGCCCAAATAAACGGAAGAAACACTGTAAGGGTTCCACAGCAAAAGTGTGAAGAACATGAATATCGGGCACATTTGGGGGGAGTCTCTTTAATATTAGCAGTGCTGGTTGTCTTGTAGAAGAGAAGACCAGAATTCTGTCTTGGGATGGTCTACAGTTCAGCAGGACCCTGAAGTATAAAGACATCTTTCATTCACCAGAGCTCACAAAATACATTCATCCCTAATTTCTTACACTGACCAAGAATAACAATTGGCAAAATTCACTTATGCCTTGTTAAAAGTTGTCCCTTGAATAATACAGAAAAGAAAATCAAAGATTAATTTGTCGGAAGCCATGAGTCACAACTTAAGTCAACTTTATTGCTCCCTCCTAGCCCACTGCTTTGCACACAGAAATGAACAGAATTAACTGGAATGTAAAATGAGGAAGTTGGACAAAAAAATGTTTAAGGTTCCTTCTGATTTTAAATTTCATGAATGACAAACTGCCTAAATAATCAAACCAGCATGGAGAGCTAAACACAAGAACCCACCACTGCTAATGAAAATGATTGAAGCTACTTCTCCTTTCTTAATTTCAATTAATATGAGCATGATCAATCCTCTGCTTTTGACTTCAGTGTTTAATTTTATTATTATAGTATTAGGAATATGCCTACTCTCTAGTTTCTAGAAACATAAGCAAACTAACAACTCTGAGAAATACATACATATATACACTTCAGAGCTGGAGGTATGAAAGACATTTTTTAAAAATAATTCCTAATCTTTAGTATATTTACGGGGCATTAGTGTTATTTAATACAACAACTCTCCTGGAAAAAAGAAACCAACCTTAAAATAAGAGTTTTCCAGGAATAAAGGGATGATTGCAACAGAAAAATACCAGAAAGGTATAACCTTTGTATTATTTAGCAATTTAAACCTTATAAACAGACAGTGCACTTTTAAAATCTAATCACAGCTACAGAACTGGTGAATATATTTTAGGAGATACTGATTACTTATGAGAACAAAGCACAGTCGAAGTTGAAGGATTAAATTCCTCTTCAATCCAGTCACTCACATGTCTGTGTTTAAGTCACAAAGTGTTTATGAGTCTGCTGTACATTCTAGGCATCAATCCCCTTTCCAGAGAGCAAAAAAATCCTAATCTGACACATTCCAAATTGAAACAGATTCATCAGCATTTTGCGTCTATCAGAATAGCTCCTAAAAAGCCTTTAGCAAAGGTGACTTGTATGTGGAGAATTAAAACACACAAAGATTTATAAATCAAAATGTATGCTCTTTCATTTTCTGAACCACATGTAGGAGGAAAACTATGAGTTAAAGAGAAAAGCCAGAGCGGACCACTGTTCCTTCACAGAAGCTAGCAAATAAAGAAAGCAGGCACAAAACACCTGGATTTGCTTTCCTGTTTCCTTGCCAGTGACTTTAAAAAAACATAAGATTAGCTAACAGTCAAATAAGCCTCCAGAGCAATGAATTACACACAGACTCACAGACACTCTCACACAAGAGAGCAAAGCTAATGCTATTTAAATATCATGAAATATTTTCCTAACCACGCACAGATGGAAGTGAGAACTTTTGTGCCAAATGCCTAGTTCAGAAACTTTGCTCTATTTTTAATTATCTGGTTTAGAGGACCCGTTTGTGATTAACTTCTGTGTTGGATGGCAAAACAAGTAAAGTTCTTGACCCACAGCAAAGTACACAGAGAGAAGTTTAATAATTTTTAAACAGCCAGTGTAATATTGTAAATCACATGTAGGGACAACTAATTTGTCAAAGACCTGTTGATGGTCGTTGTAGCGTGAAGCTGTGAAGCGTATCAGGAGAGTAGAAAAATCCAAGAGGTCTTTAGTAAGTGACATCAAAATGAAGTTCTTAGTGACAAGCAGATTTTAGTCACTGGGAAATAACAATGGATCGAGAAATAGAGAGGAAGAAATTAATAGTGCTAAGGCCTGATCTGAGTGCAACAAGTTTCAATTTGAGTAGGAGCTGTGAATGGAATATGCCAACAGCTTTGAGCACAGGGAATAGACTCAGCTGCAAAGAGACGTTGGTCAGGAAGCTCAAACCATCATATCCAGAATCATACACTGGAACTGCTAAGCAGTGAAATCCCAGAAGAGAAGTAGGAAGGGAAGAAGTGGCCTAGCGATGACAAAAGATGGCCAAGGTAAGAAGGATGAATAGGTTGAGATGCTTTCAAATTTGTAAGGGCTATGAATTTTTTTCAAGTAGTTTTTAAGTAAGAAAACAATAAACACAAGTATAAATTAGTATAAACAGAGAGGAAATAAAATATAAGGCATGCAGACAAGAACTTTGAAGATAGAAGGTTAAAACCTAGGGGGCCTTTATTTCTAGAGCTCTCTCTTGATCATCAATTCTGCTGTGTTACAATAGCTGTATTTATAGCCAGGCATGGCGTCATGCCCCTGTACTCCCACTTGCTTGCAAGGCTGAAACAGGAGGATCACTTGAGCCCAGGAGTTTGAGACTAGCCAGGGGAACATAGTTAGACCCTCCCATTAAAAAAATGGATATTCTGTATTTTAGTCCATAAGGGATCTGGGGGAACCTCAGAGTGTACTGAATCAAAAACTATAGAGAGTAGTTCAGGAGTAATAGTTAACGCTTCCTATTCCCTAATAGATCCCTCTCTACTTTCAGATCTCTTTTTCCCAGTCTCCATATATGAAAGAAAACACCCGACACCTGTCTTCCTGTGTCTGACTTACTGTGTTTAAAAGTGGGAATGATCAAGGCAAGATATATGCATGGATAGAAATACCCAAGTGGAACCCAAGTGAATGTGTACAATTAACATGGAAATGCCCAAGTGAATGTGTACAATTAACATGAGTTAATAAAAATAAAAAGAAAGTTGTCCTCTCATAGGCATAACAATAAAGCAAGGTTCACTAATTCAAAAAATAGTTAATGCTAAAAATTAAGACTGAACTCACTGATTCTGGACTCTGAGGCCAGGATCAATGCCAGAATGAATGGTCTGTTTGTCTGTTTGCTTGTTTGCAGTACTGAGGACTGAACCTGGGGAGCATCACACTTTATCTCCACCCCCTCCTTTTTTAGACAGGGTCTCACTAAATTCCCCAGCTGCCTTGAACTCTTGCACGAGCATGTCTTGCTTTGATCCAGGGATTTAAAACCGAAAGAATAAGCACCTCCTTTCTCCTGGGGGGGTGCACAATGGATAATCAAATCAGACCACCCCTTGCAAAGGACCCTTAATTTTGAAGCTCAGCTCCTTACAGCACTAACTCTGGCTACTAGCTTTGGGCTCGGTTGGATGACGGGGCAAGACCCTTAGAAAGAGCCATTCATATTTGTGGGTAATCACCAAAGTTTGGCAGTTGGAGGCAATTACAGAAACCATCGTGAGGAGAAGAGAAAAAGTAACCTGTTCCAGGGACCAAAATAAAGTTGACTTCTACGATTATATATATTCCTGTTGCTCCTCTACTAGGCAAATAGGTGAGCTACAAGTGTATGATTGTGTGCGTCGGCAAGAGACTAGAATTAAAATAAGACAGTTTTTTTTAAAGCACATCTACAACTGAATTATTTATAGTTGCAAATGGCTTCATATTACCAACTTATTATTACTGCACACTCCGGCTGTGGCTTAGAAATGTTTGTATTTCATTTAGAAATATTTCTATTTGCCATAACACTGGCCACTGTGATGGGATTTGACCTGTATCGTTGTCCATAAAACAATCCTACAAGATATGTAAACAGGAATCCAATTTTTGCTAGGTCAAAGAAAGCAAAAATACAGTTGTCAGAACAAGAACTGCTTTCTGTGGGATACTCTAGTTAAATGAAAGCCATTCAATTCGAATCAACTGCCGTCTCCATCCTCCAATACACAGCAGATTTATATTTCAGAAGGTTTTTGACAGAGAACAAAATGTTACTGAAATATCTCTTCCATTCCTTGTGTCCTACATAACATTCCACGGGCTGAACTCCCAACAAGGGGCATATATTTGTCAGCCTCTCTTCACACTTGTTCTATTCTAGTTTGTCTCTGTTGCAAACTTTCTGTTTTGACCTTTTCCTGACAAAACATTACCATACACCTTTTGGTTCCGTTACAACTTGTAAGAAAGAAAAAACAAAACTTATGCTTTTATTCTGTATCCCTTCAGGCGCCCATAACTTTTTAAAAATAACCCCTGCTATTTAAATCAGGGATAGAACATTTTTTAAATATCTGCTTATGTAAACACTAGAAATCCAGGGAGAGAATTCTTCCAATCCAACAATCCACACATTCCTACACAAAACCAATCACTGGCATATTTAAAAGCTGGAGCTGGGGCGAGAGACAGGCTAGAACTAGCTGAAACAAGTCTGTGCAGGATGAATTAATTTATCCTCCACTGCTTCTACTCCAGGTCACCCCGGGATATGGCCGTGGGCAACCTCCAAGATGGAAAGAATGGATAGGTGCCTTGTTTCTAGCGGGTCGGTGCAAAGACTCCCCGAGAGCCCAAGAGGGAAGTGCTGTTCAGCAAGCGACAAAAGGTGATCAAGCAACATTCAACTGGGTCCGGGTCATGAATGACTAAGCCCGCACCAGCTCAAAACCAGTCGGAAACAGACTCCGGACAATGGGAGAGAGTTAAAGCATTGGCTCTCAGGGGACGATGTCCAACAGGAGGTGTCCGAAGCTGGGTGTCATCCTTTAGGGTGGCCCACAATAAAATGGTGACACATTATGCCTCCTGGCGAGTTCAATAAGACACCAAGTCTGGAGGACTTCCAACGAAGATCTTGGGGCAAGAAGAGATGTCCACCAGCACTTTCTGTTCTGTGACCTGTTAGAGAGAAACATTCTTAGCTACTCCAACACCAAGCACAACTCCCCGCCAGGCTGTATCTCCTCGAATCCTGGAGACAAAGCTGTGAAGAGGGCCAGGGATATAGCTCAGTGGCAGCACCTGCCTGGCAAGTGCAAGGTCCTGAGTTCCATCCCTGGTATCAAAAAAAAAAATCTGTGAAGAAACTGAAGGGGGACATCTAAGGGGGAGACCACCTTTGTCTCATCTGCAGTCCCACTAACAAGGTCTTCAGTTATAAAGGCTTCAGTCACCATTAAAGTGAAGCAGATTCTAAGTATTTCTGCAATAACCACACGGTCTCCTGCTACCAGATTACTTCTGAAAGGAAAGAAGAGGCTTTAAAAACTTAGTGTACAGGCTAGGGCATCAAGAAATGGAGAACGTGTTCACTCAAAGATCAAACAGTAACTGTTGCAGGACAGTAGATACTTAATTATCACAGAATCAACACACGGTCTTTACAGATGCTAACGTCTTGCAGTGGGTCTCACTAGCCCAGGAGGCAGAAGGCTGATTCACAGGTGGCTGGATGAGCTTCCCCTTCCTTCTTCTACAACATCCAGGAGAAAGGCAGGAAGGACCTAGAGATGGGAACTGATCAGACTGTATCTTCCCATTCACATACCAAAGGGCTTCTCAGAGGGGATGGCATCAGATTTCAGGATTCCATATACAAGATCGATTTGGTTTCCTGAAGTTTTTTGTTTTGGGGGTTTTTTTTCATACCAGGATCGAACTCCAGTCCTTGTGCGTGTGCAGCGGCGAAACCACTGAGCTAAATCCCCGGCCTTCCTGAAGTTTTTAACCTTGATGACATGGGTACATTAAAGAACTACAGTTCTAAGAAGCTCGACTTTAAAGGTGCAGTGGCTGCAAATGGAAACCACTTTCCCCCACCAAGCCATCATGTTTAGGCTTAAACACTCCAGAGACATCTAACACCTAGTTTTATTTATGAAATAGTTCAAGGGGTAACTAAGGATTGCTTATATTTGAGGAGCTGGACTCTTGAAGTTCTTCATCTTTCCAGCTCCATCTCAAAATCGCTCTACAGGGCTAACTGCATAAAGCAAAGACACACCTTTTTTGTTTTATGAATTTAGACACAACTGCACGACGCCTGGGGTTTGGGAGACGAGCTGCAAGTCAGAAAATCAGGGCCTGACCGTCTGGCCACTGGAACCTAGTCCAGCAGTCTCTTGGAATCCTTACTTAGGTTCTGCTCTCTCCTTTAGAGATTTAGATCACGGCTGTTAAGGCTATAGCTACCAAATCAGAGGCTCAGATTGTAAAATGCTATCAGGGACATGAGGAGATGTGATTAGTCCTACAAAAGAAACAGGCAACAGAAGACTTGCATCTCAGTGAAGTCTTCAAAGATCATGGACATTTGAAATGGGAAAGTTAAAAAGAATTTTTTTTTTAATTTTTTAAGGGAATCATTTCCTGAGACTTCAGGGCAATGAGTTAAATTAAGTGCGACCACTTAGAGATAGTAACTTTGAGATTAGTCAGGTCACCAAATGTTCTCTGCACAGCAAGATAGCAAACAGCGATCATTCATTTCCACAGCACTCCCCTCAGGGGTTCAAGACAAGGTGAATTATGAATTCCAGTGTTTTGTCTGAAGAAGGCTCATAAGATACTGGTGAGACTCATGTTTCAAGGTCACATTCAGAAACAACTTCAATAATAACAACTTCAACAACTCCTCCCTCTCAGTACTAGGCATAGAACCCAGGGCCTTCACACTGAGCTGTATCTCCAGCTCTGTTTTGTTTTGTTGTTCTTTCTGTTTTGTTTTGTTTTTTTGAGATAGGATCTTGTTAAGTCACTAAACTGCTGATCTCAAACTTGTGATCCTCCTTGTTTCAATGTTGCTTTCTGCAAAGGTTCACCTATGTTAATCTCTAGAATGAGAGAGATCTATGGCTTGCTGGAAGGAAAGCAAAAGTATCTTCCTTTTATATCTGTTTACTCATCTTGTTAAAATAGTTCTGTTCTTCTGGATGATGCTGAGATGGAAAAAAAAAAACACAACCTATTCCTTCTGAAGAGTAGAGAAAGGTACAAAGGGTTACAGAGGTTTAAAGAGAACTGGGAAGCCAAAATAAAGCATCAAAATTTGGACTTAGACGCTTTCACCATATTTCCTTTAAATGCAATAGAAAAAGCAAAATTTTAGGAAAAAAGATTTTAAACAAATAACTGGCTCATCTTTGCTCCTGTCAATACAGTAACTGATAAACTTGTCTAATAGGGCCCATGACCACTTATAAAAGAAGAAAATAAACCAAACCAAACTGGTATCTTCTCAAAAGTACAGAATCAGAAACCAGAGAGGCAGCAGCCAGGGAAAAACACTTTTCCCCAGCTTCTTACATAATATAAAGGATGTCTCCCCGAAAGGACTACCCACCACATGGGGTCACATTGCATGACAGTCGCAGAGGAGGCTCTGGGGTGAACTGGAGATTGAGCCCAGAAAAAGGGAAGAGTATTCAAAGTCAAATTCATCCAGAGTACTTTCTGCCCTGGCTTGAAATCTGCCAGAGCAGAGCAAGGGAGAAAGGCTTTGGGGCACTTTCCAGTGCACTGCAGGGACAAAGGGACCAGAGTCTCAGTTTCTAAATGACGGGGCTCCCATCTGCACATTTGTCAAGAGCCTCTAATGTATGGTCTCTCACACTAACCATCACAGAGGGACCCCCTTTTTCTTCCAAAGGCATCTTCCCCAGCCAGCCACCCCAGGCTAGCTTTTAGACAAGCTCCTATGCAAGACAGAGGAGTGACTGGCCCCCTGGCTGTCAGCTCCTCCTGTAGCTGGATGTCCTCCTACGCCATCAGCTTCATGCCTGCTGGGCAGGGCTACACAAGGGAGATTTCAGGGTCCCCCACCCCCACTATAGGGCTCCCCTCCCATGTGGTAGTTTACCCAAACTTGAGCAACCCAGAACTCCAGGACGGCTCTCTTCCACATAAAATTACCGCCTCAGGGTAATTTTCTCACCCTGAACTTGGGGTCCCAAGACTGCATAAGGCCAGAGGGCAGATGCTCCACAAATTCCTCATTCCTTCAAATTCCTTCCTTCATCCAGTACAAGAGCTATGCTTCTAGAATCACCATGCACCCAAATTCTACATAATTTTTTCAACACAGTTTTTGACATTCAAAAATAAAGTCATTTTTCATGTCTTGAACTTCAATAGTCATATAGCTGGTGTGGCTTTATGTGTAGTACTATAAAACTTAAAGCTAAGCAAATCTAGCATCTTATCACATAGTGCTTTTGTTCCAGAAAATTACTCCTAGGACCTTTCTTTATCCTTTCTCTTTAGCACAGCCTTCTCACACATTTTTATCTCTTTCATCACCAACTGTCATGGTACACAAAGCCACTCGAGCAACCAGCTGTCATTGCTTGTTCCTACACTAGATGCCATAGTGGTTACAATTATATAAGCTAGGCTCCGTATTACTAGATAGGGTCACATCCAATCTGTAACCCAAATGCATGGTGCAGGGGAAGTGCTTGTGCCTGTTTTGGGCTTAATGGAAGCCAAATGCTGAGAATGGGCATCAGGAAGAGACCTAGCATCACTGGACTGGGGAAAGGGTCGATAGAATGTTACAAAAGGGGCAGAATAAAGGTCTCTGGGAGTCTACAAGAGGCTGAAAATAACCTGGGGCAAAGGATTCCAAGGTGAGGTTTTAAGAAGGAGGGCAAGTTAGCCAGACAAAAAGAGGAGGAGCTAGATTCTTAAGAAAGGAAACGGGGCGTGTCTAAAAGGTGATACACAGGAGAATCTGCCTCTTTTATGGAGGAAATACTCAGAGTGGGGTGGAGGAAACACGAGTGACAAGGCTGGCATAAGGAGTTATGTCCCCAAACCGGGGGAGCCAGGATAAGGATTCTGGACATCATGACCTGAAGGCTCTGAAAATCCAGGGGAGAAGGCAGGGAGAACAGAGATATAAACAGAAGTTTTGCACTCAGACAGGTTCACTTTGGCTTCAGAAAGAAGAAGTGATTGGACTTGAACAAGAGGTCATGTAGAGAGGCCACTTAGGAGGCTCATCACAGGCAAGCCACCCAGCTGGGCCAAGCCCTTAGCCAAGGTCAGACCTTGAAACCAGATTTACCCCAAACTCAGGCAAGATCTAAAGAACTGCTCCCAATGTCCTGCCAAGGAGCCCACTCCAGGGAAGAGCTACACCAGGGAGGGAGGGACAGCATCCTGCCTGTAGTTCCAATGTGGAACAGAATTCAAATCTGCGAACCCGCTTCCCCCCACCACCCCCAGGCAGGGCTCCCTGCACAACCCAGTGACCAGCAATGGAGAACAAAGAACCCCAGAAAACACTGATTATATAAAGACTTGAACTTTGTTACAACAAAAAGTAGTATTAAAATGAAAGAAAAATTGACTGGGGAAATATCTACAGCAAATATGCTTTAGAAAATAATTAATATCTAGAACACATAAAGAGCTCATATACATACATTACAAGCATCAAGACTCTCATTTGCTAATTGTAAAAGGACAATTAGTAAATAAACAGAGATGGAAATGTTCTATCCCTGCGAGGGATCAAAGGAATGCAAATCTGAAAACCAGGAGTCTATTAGCCAAAAAAATAAGAATGATAAATCCCACAATTAGCCAGGTTGAAATAAGACACAGTTCTGCACCATCAGTAACAACGTAAACTGGTAGAGGCTTTTAGAAAGCCATTCAGAACAAACCCCCCTCTCCCTTTGTAATAAGCTTTGTAATAAGTGTCTCAAGTGAAAACACTTCAGTGTGCAAAGACATCCACTGCAGATTCACAGTAGCACACAACCAGAAACAAACTAAATGTCCAAAATTGATATATAACTTAAATTAAAATAGAACAATTTGATGGAATGTTACATAATCTTTGGAAACAATAATTTTATAGTCTAGATTGCAAATGAGAATGTTTATGCTAAATGAAAAAAGCAGAACTAAAAAAGGATACATCTTAAATTGTTGAGAACTAGAAGACAGCACATTAAAGTGAACGTGATTTATAGACTGGAATGGTAGAACCAAAGAGAACTTTTGATTTTATTGGCATCCCTTTATTGTTGTAAGGTTTGTGCAATAAATATCTAAAAGATAGTATTTCTATCAATCACGGGGTAGCAAACCCCCTTTCCCAGGCTGCAGATCAATCTGCCAAGACCACCATGTCCAAATAAGTAGTGAGTCTGGTCCTTCCCAAGTTTCAAGGTCCATTCAGGATTCAAATTCTGTTCATGCATTCAGTTCCTGCTACTAACCGCCCCCCCCCAGTTCTTTCTTTTGTTCTTTTCCCCCCAACTCTAAAAGGCTAGTACGCCTTCCTCTTTCTTTAATGCGCGCCCGTGTGTGTGTGTGTGTGTGTGTGTGTGTGTGTGTTCTGTGTGTGTGTTTTGTATTAGTTACTGAGATTCCACCATATGCAGTGCATATAACCAATGTATGTTTGATCACTCAAACAATCCTGTAAGAAGGGTGTAAGCATCCTCAATGAATAGATTAGGAAACCGAGAATCACAGATTTAAGTCATGTGAACTTGGCTACATAGCTCAACAGCCAGAGCCCTGAATTCAAACCTCAATCTTCCTGATTTCAAGACCCTCATTTTTTTACTTACCATTAAGTACTTCCTCTTCTCTTTTCTCTGCCTATGATACAAAATAAGACAACAAAATAGGATTAAAAAGAAACCCTCAAACATCACCTATTCCACTTGCACTGGCTTCCTACAGAAACTATTAATAATCAGTATGAGCTGGTTATAAATTAACCAAAAGGACAAGTTAATGCTGCAAACACTAATTGGAAAAGTTGATCCAGAAGAGAGAAGGTGTTACCTGGAGACTAAAATCTGCACCTGCAGGTAAAACCAAAGGACATCAGAAGGATTTCTACTTGCAAATTAAAAGTAGAATATGGCCCTTGATACCACCGCTTAGAAGAGCTGAGCTTTAGTACTCCTCTTGCAAAAAAAATAAATAAATAAATTCCACAATTAGCTGAAAGATTCTTTCCAGTATAATGCATTCCACCTCCAGAAAGAGCTGTTGTTTGGGGCATTGTAGCAAGAACAGTAAAAAGGAGCAGAGGAAGTATTAAGGTATGAAACTAATATACATAGGGTGATAAATGATTTTAGGCACCACTTATGACTTACTCTCTAAATAATGACACAATAATAGTTAAAATATAAATTCTAATTAAATACAAAACCTAACAAAGTCAAACAACAGCAAATGATGTTTGACAGAAGCAAAGGTCTTGGGGGAAGAATTACAATAAAATCTATTCATGGATCTGTACAATGTCAGAGACAGAAGGAGAATGAGAGATGGCTTCTTTCAACATCTTTATTTTTTTGCAGATGGGGAAACTGAGGCCTAGCAAATTTAAAGTGAACAGCCCAAACCATACAGCAGCAGGATGGAAACAGAAATTCCAACCTCTGAACTAGCAGTCCACCTACTTTCTTCCAAAGCACACATACTGTGCAGCGAATTGCAAAGCTGCTCCATTTTAAATCATATATTTAAAAAGAGCATTAAACATCCTATAAATATTAAATTCATTTTTAGTAATTTTCTGATGCACAGGGGCACAGTTTTAAAAAGAGGCCTGGTTTTGATTTCTTTTGGAAAATTGCACGCTGCCTGGTGTTTAACCTACTATTGAGTGAAATATTAACAGGCCACAGAATGGTTTCAGTGTTTCTTCAGGAAAGCTAAACAGAATTCAAAAAGCATATCCCCCAGGCCTACGGTGGTGTTTCTGGAGCACACAGTAAACTCCATGCTCTGCTCAACAAGCCCATCACTGTTAAGTAACTCATCAGAAAATAAAGAGGGAATTACCAACGGGGAATTGCCAAGCAATTAGTCCTCTGAAGCAGATGACATACAACTGTTGTAGGGGGGAGCTTCCTGGTTAGTCATATGTCAGAGTCAGAGCCTCCTAATCTGTAAATAAAAATTCATCACATATGATTACAGCTGTGATGTAGGCTGGAGCTGCCAGGCAAGTGCACAGATAGTAAATCCGGAGGCCGCTTCTATTCTGTATGTCTGTAAAGAGAGAAGTGCTGCGGCTGAAGACCAAAAAACAAAATCCTTGGTAAATCTCACCCAACACAAGAAAGACAATCTGGTCTTCCCTGCACAGCCTAAGAGAAAAGTGATCTTTCCCTATCACCTTGACACGAAGTGGCTAAGTTTCATTCACTGGTCCAAGAAAGGCAAGAACAGGAGACTAGGAGGGACAGAACAGGAAGAGATGAGACTCTGGCTTCCTTGGGGCCACCTGACTGCAGCGAGACCACCTATGGATGCATGTTTTGTTCCTAGAGTTTGTTTTCGCCCCACACCACCACCTAGCACGCTCGAGAGATAAATTCTTCGTATCTGCCAAATCGCACAAGCTGAGCCGTGACCCAGTGAGGCCCTTTTAGAGTCAAAAGTTCATGGTCTCCCTGGGACTCTGGATGCTGAAAAATATCTGGAAGAGACTCAAGCCCATCCCCTGAAACAGATAAGCATATTGCCACCGTCATCATTTTCTTCAATTACTAATCATCCGAAGTGCATAGGCATCTTCGGGAGGTATGAGGAAGAGTGAAAGAAAGGGAGGAAACACCGCAAAGGCACCTGTCTCAGAAACGTGCCTGGGACTCTGATCAGGCAGGCATGGAAACAGAAGCTTGTGGCCCAGGACCTGTCCCCTAGTCCTGATCTGAATCATGTTCTTGAACTATTACTCCTGGGCACCTCTTCCCTTCTGCATTCAACTGGAAGCTTCATAAGGAAAGGACTCTGGGTTTGGGAGAAAACACAGCAGAGGGAAGAGAGCAAGCTGGCAGCCATGACTGACTTAACTCCTGGGCACACTTGGGCAAGTCACTTACCCTCTCTGTGCCCCAGAATGCTTACTACAGAGGATGACAGAGGACTGCAATGAAGATTAAACAAGTTCATACTCAAAAGAGTAATTGTGAACTATTGATCATCTTCATATTCCCTTTAGGGCCTCACTGGCATAATGAGTCTCATACAGTGGATGCTCATTAAATATCTGCAGACAGAATAATCTGCCCTTGGTGTTGTTTTCTCTGCCCCTCTTACTCCCATCCTAAATTTCTTGGCCCTGGTGAAAGTTACGTAAGTCACTGCCTTCATTCTAAGTCATCCAGGGACAACACAAATATCCCAGGCCAGAAACAAACAAATAACTCAGGCTAAGAAAAAATTCTTAAATAACGCTCATTTCCCTAATTACATTAAAACAGACTGCTCACCACACCAATGGAAACAGATAATTTTCAGCCTTGCCCTTCACTTTGAGCCATGAAGTCTTAGGATTTCTCCCCAGAAGTAAAGCTCAGCAATTCCACGTTTCTTCTATAAAGTATAAATGAGAAGCCAATTTGTTCAGAGCTCTGTCTAGTAGCTTGGTATATACATATATATAGATCTCTATCTATCTCTATATATATCTGTCTCACATAAAAGAGTCTGCAGAAAGTCTCTTGGAAATCTTCTAAAGTTACAGAACACACCCACATTAATGTGATTTATCAATGTACAGTAAATGAATTGCCACAAATGAACAATTGCTACAGAGTCAAGTAGATGGCACAATGTGATTTACACATATCACATGAGATGAATAAATCAACAGAGGAAAAGATCAAAGGAAATGCTAGAATTGTTAATATGTACAGGGCTCCACTCAAAGTCTTCTTAATGAAATTGTTTAGAGGAAAATAGAAGAATCATTTGTTTAAATGAAAAGAGGTACTGCATGCACTGAATCTCAAAAGCAGCATTCATTTTCATACACACACATATTAGAGTTAGCTAAAATTAGCTCAGGTTCCTATTTTTCTTTAAAGTCTTAAAAGAATAAAGGTTTTCAACATGATTTCATTGAGCTGCACTTCAGCACTGAGTTTCCAAGGTGCCTGAGCTCTGGTACAGGACCTTCCCCATTATCTGCCCACATATCATCCCAATTCCTCCCATTGTCACCCTCCTCTCCCCTCAGGTGAGGCTGTCCCACCCTCCTTGTACCTTCTCTCTGTGCGTTCTACCCCAGCTCATGGCATCCTGAAACTGCATCATTTTCTCCTGCAACTTCAACTCTTTGCGAGGCACAAGAGCCCAAAGCCCAATTTCAAAGACCATTTTTCTGCCAATGCCTCCCCAAACTAATCCACGGACTGACCTCTCAGCAGGCTTATTCCCACACTGCCTACTGCCTGCCTGACTCCAGGAACTCAGATGTGCTCCAGCACCTGTGCTGCAGCAGCCCCACAGGCCTGGCCAGTTACTCACCAAATGCATGCTTGTGTTGTCCTAGCCACTTCAATGGCTTTCCTCCAGCCCTATGCATCCCTTCCCACAGAAATGCAAACCAACTCTCTCGGAGATCATCTCAAAGGAGCCTCCTTTCAAACTCTTTCCTGATCCCTCCTACACAGGCAGCATCACTCTTCTGTATCCCTTCCAGGTAGAGGGGACCCCAGGAATCCCACCTGCACCCAGTCTACTCTGTGTTACTTATGTTTGTGCATTTCTTCTTTCCCTTGCCTGACCACAAAGAATAGAACATGCCTCCTTCCAGTAGCTCCTACTTTCATTTGGACAGCACCATGCAGCAGTTTTAAAAAGACACACAATGAATAAATGAATGAATCATTTCTTACATATATAGCAACTGTGAACAAGTTAGATCATACTTGCTATATAGCTATATCATATTTATAAAATAACTAGAACCAGAAAAAAAATGCAATCCACACTTTCGGGTTTTTTTATTAAAAAAAAAAAGCTTAATGAATATAACAGAGTACTACATAAATAAACCATCATTTCCCTGCCTGGGTTTAGTCATCCATTGTGAGGATTATAATGAGGCCATTATTTATGCAAAATGTTTAGATAATGCGTATAAGCTTCCTTTAAATGCAATCATAGAAAATGTCAGCCGCTTAAAATTCAAGGTGACTTTGCAGTATTTTGTCAGTAATACAACATGAGTACTCATAAGACACTTAGGTTTGCTTATTGGACTGGACACACCTGCATCTTCTCTATGAGCTGCATGTGCAGACCTTGAGAGAGGCCTTCTTGCTGCCTGGTTTTCAAAATAAAATTCTCAAGATACTTTGTTATGACCGATGGCTCTCTTTAAGTACCAGAAGGTTAAAAAAATAATTGAAGGTATATTCACCCCATATACAACTGAACCACAGCCCTAAAAGCATCAGTGTGAGGATTTTCTGCCTGGCACAGAATGTTAAGTGGGTGACACCCCTGAGAGAAAGAGCAGCAGGAAGACACTCCGTCCTTTCCAGGAGCTGACACCTGGAGATCCTAAGAGGCTTACCCGGAGGCAACTCTAGGTCACTCTCTTTCCATGTAAAGAGCACCTTTCTAATCCACAGCCAATAAAATGTAAAGGACCCCATTCCATAATTGAGAAGAACACAACGTTTGTCACGACTGCCTCCCACCTCTTCCTGTTTCTCTAGAAGACTTCTTCAGCTGTCCCTTCTGAGGCATAACACTTCAGTCACTCAGACCAGACCAGATGTAATTCCATCTATGTATGCAATTCATCACTTTATTTTTCTTTTGCAGGAGGTACTGGTAATTGAACTTAGGCCCTTTGCACTCAGCTGCTATATACCCAGCACACTCTCTTTATTTCTTTTATTTTTTAACTTTGACACAGAGTCTCCGTAAGTCACTGTTAATCAGGTTCCCCCAGCTTGTGATCCTCCTATAGGTGTGTACCACCAGGTTCAGCTCTTCAGTTTATCTTACAACAACATAAACAATGATATGCATGGATCGTTGTCATGGTAAGAAAGTTGTGATAAACTCAGAACTTAAAATTTAGAAAAATAAATAGAAGGCTCATTGGCTTTGCAGAGCTACAAATATCTATCTACAGTGTTGGTCCAAAGACCAAGTTCTAGGTATATTTACTTGTTCCTAATCCTAATATACGGACCAGGAGCAACCATCAGGAAACAAGACCATTACAATCATTCTGCCCAGAGGTAAGTTACAGGCTAACAATGATAGCTTATGTTAACAGACACAAGCCAAATGCCAATCACCATTTTATCCAGTACATACATTCCATCCTTACCACAACCTCTATGTTTTCTCCACGGAGAAACCAAGACAAGCAAAGAATGTAAGACTGCTGAAGGTCAGAGTTAGACTTCCACATTTTAAATCAAGATGGGCTAGTTCCAGAGTTCGCAGTTTTTATCTCAGATGCCACAGGATTTATACAAAATTTTAAAACTGGAACTTAAGAGTAGAGAGGGGAAAAGCTGATGGTTCATTTTCAAAATGAACATTTTGATAAGGTAAATATCTACCTTTTGGCAAATGAGTTTTGAAAATCCAGACTGGAGGATGTGAGGTTTAATAAAAGTAAACTGCGTTTCACCAAATGAGGAATGGAACACTCCTTGGGAAGAGCTGCCAAGAGATAGCAGTCCCCAAACTTGTGCAGCACTGATACCTGGAAGAATAATAATATCAGGAGATCTGCAGGGAAATTTTGATTCAGAAAATCTAGGGCGGAGCCCCAAATTCTTATTTTTTTTAAACTCTTCAGGTGATTCTGCTGCCCAGCCAGGCTTAGGAATCTCTGGTCTAGCCTATCTCTCTAGCTTCCAGCAGGACTGCTTCCAAGGCAAACAGAAATTCATCTCCTACTTTTATTTCACAATCTGCCCTGGTTGCATACACCAGGGCTCCAAAGCTCTTATTGCCCCACATCCCAGCCGACTTCCATTCTCTCCTGACTTCACTAGAGGCAATGTCCTCTAGTCTTCTCGTTAATAGAGAACCATGAATCATCAACCCTTGCATACACCCTGTGCCGCCTGACTCTCCAGGCCAGAAAAACGTACTGTACATGAGGAAATCAGGAAGTTGTAAAATCCAAACAGACCCAAAGAAATTCAAGATTCAACAAATACTGATTGCCACTGCCCGAACAAACAGTTCTCTGTTTTCCTACACATGTATTCTACTACACCAAAAATCTAAAACATTAAAACCATGACTTAAGATATCTGCTAGCACATTCTTAACTGCTTTAAGGAAAAGTGACGATTCAAATAGGTTTATGCCTCAAATGGTAATAAACAATCATCACAAAGACAAATGCAGATTTTTTCGTGAACCATCTAAATGAAGCCGAAAAGACAGAAGCCTTAATCCAAGCTTTAAAAAATAACTATCTGGGCAATTTTTCAATTTCCCACACAATAGTTTGCAAAGAAAATTATATTCAACAGTCAACAAAGTGCTAAAGCATGGCTGCTACGCAGATTTCCAGGTCAGACTTCATCCCCAGGTAGAGAACAGACAGCATGGCAGAGCTCTCACCTGACATGTGCTGCTCTTCCCTGCAGCGACAGTGGAGCAGGCGACTGGGGTCCAAGGACGGCAGGCAAATCCGCAGCACGAATGGACCACCCTGGTGACTTGTTGCACGATGCTCCTGCAGTCATCCAGGGAGCAAGACAGGAAATCCAAAATGAAAAAGAGAATAGGTTGCATTAAAAGTAAAGGCCACCTTAAGGGTCTATGCACTGAAATATGAATTGTAAAGACATCAAACTTTGCATTTTGTTTTATGAGAATTACACAGATGGCAGCCAGCTCCAAAGAAGGTCTGGTTCTATTCCCCAGGACTCAAAAGGAGGCCAACACATAAAAAAGGTCATCTCTTCAGTTAAATTAAAACTTCAATCTCCCCACCTGAGTCAGCCACAGTCCTTCTTTCCGCCAATGATTCTAGCCAAGCAACTGATAAACACATGCTGGTAATCACAAGGAATATCAGGTGGAGATGGGCATGGATTGAATAGAAATTGAACCAAAGTCTAATTTTAATGTGAGATAGATATATATAAAACCTACTTGCATGCAGCTTGATAATCATGACAGGGCACAGCTATTGGCACATTAGCCAATGGGACAGAAAAAAAGTATAAAAACTTCAGACCATTTAACCATCAAACATATGCCTGTTATTTTAACTTTGCCACAAGGCCTCCTACATGGTTAAGTAAAAATTATCCACTGTATGATGAATGAGTGAATGGATGAATGAACGAAGGAATGAATGAATCTTCCATATACCTTTCCATCAGGGAGCTTGGTGCTTGTAGTACTTTTTGTGAGGTAAAGACCTATGCATAGAAATGGAAAAAGTTGAGGATTTGATCTACTAACATACTTTTTAGTCCTATCCATTAAAATTATATTTTTAAATACTGGTGATACCCATTTATTCACATTAAACAAAAAAACCCAGTAGCACAGTTATTATAAAATAATCCCCAAACTTGTAAAAGCTGAACCGATTTTCAGTCTATGATTGCTGGAGCTGATCTGCATATTTGTTTAGGCTGATTTTAAATTTAGTTTGGGTTTCCTAAGCTCACACCAGGTAACAGTAGGAAGGAGAAGGCCCAGAATTATATTGGGTGTCAGAAAGAAACTATTCTTGAGCTATGAATATGATCTCCAATGTGAATAATCTGTAAACAGGTAAGTGAGCCAATTATCCTTGGGTACATGGCAACACATCTCAGTAGTCATGATTATTTTCATCCATACACACTATTTTTAAGAGCACAGCCCAGCTGGAAAGGAAAATAACTTCCACTTCTTTCCAGCACTTTTCAAAGTAATGAATAGTAGCCAAAGTATTCTTTCTTCCTTCTAACTAATCCATTCACCAAGCACTTATTTTAGCCTCTATTGAATGCCTGGGATTGCTATGCAAAAGAAGTAATTTTTGTAGTCCTTGGTTCCCCCACATGTAATGTGTGTGTACAGAGAAGGAAGATAAGCTGATGTAGACTATAATGTCCTTTAAGTCCTTAGAAGACATTGTCCTTCCACCAACAAGTCTGTTGAGTTACAAATTCAAAT
This sequence comes from Heterocephalus glaber, assembly GCF_053883595.1. NCBI lineage: Eukaryota > Metazoa > Chordata > Mammalia > Rodentia > Bathyergidae > Heterocephalus > Heterocephalus glaber. The sequence goes on from NW_028258315.1 coordinate 15,752,692, forward strand.
AGTGGCTAAGTTAAATAGAAGTTCGCAAAAATCTATTTCATCTTACACAGTATTTCTTTGATTTTTATCTGATAGCATTTCAAAGGATGCTTCAAAATACTCAATAATCATTTTCCAGCCAGCTGCAGGTACTGCAGAATTGTAGATACCACTTTATGAGCTCACAGTTGGGAGAGGGTTTGCTTGTATATCGATGTGTGTGCACACAATTCTATTTACGTAGCACCTGGCAGACAAGGTTTTATAGAGTCCAAATTACAGTCTCCTCCCATTCTGCTGAAGTACAGAGAACAGTCAAATGTGATGCAAATGGTGTAAAATATTAATTTACTCTCTCATTGGTATGCCTACTTCTTTCTAAAGCATTTGTGTTGTTACACGAGTTCGCATAATAGAGTTAATATAACTTGTTATATTCCATCAGAGGGAAGAAATACAAGAATACACACAAGCCAACACGGGTTTGTTACAAAACATACACACAACAGAAGAAAATAACCTATAGAATATCTTCCATACTGATATACATTCAAAATGGAATCTTTAATATTTCGAAAGCACAGCAGAGCAACATAATTCTATTAATATCTAGAAAATGGCCCAAATAATAGACATGATGATCTATAAAAACGAGGAGAGAATGTGGGAAACAGGGCCAAAGCAAAGGGCACAAAAAAAGACAATTTCCCATTCACACTGACAGACAAACACATTTTTTCTGAACATTAGAAACACAAATGCTTATAGGTTAACGGCTGTGATAAATAGCGCTGAAAACTTCTATTGAGTAACTCCCTGGACAAGGGCACCTCAGCGGAGCAAAAAAAAAAAAAAAAAAAAAAAAAGAGTTCCTCCTAGCCCAAACCAAAACACCATGATCAGGGGAACCTCTGCCCCCTTAAGTCTCAAATTCTGAATGCACTGCAACAAATTTTGTAAAAAGTGGTTTTCAGGTAGTATACAATTTTGCTTACATTATGGCAATTATCATTGCATTTTCATTACTCCACAAATGGAATGCATTAAAAGTTACAGAAAAATCAATGAAACATTTATGCTAACGTCAAATATGTCAAACAAAATATAATGCTTTTTGCCTTTTTGTCTGTAATAGTTCTAAACATGTTTTAGCATATGTGAGATGGTAGTAATACTTAGTATATTTATAGTACATTAGCCTGAAAGTTTCAAATTTATGAGGATTATAAAACATATCTCTACACCAATAAAGACAAAATACATAAATATAATTATGCAAGAAGAAAAAATAAAAACACCATTCCCACAAATAAAGATAATTTACCTTCACAATATTCTTTTTATTACTTCTGTAATTTTAAGGATTGATATATGTTTTTAAAACCTCGATTCCATTACATTTCTTCCAGCCAACTTTTTTACAGTGTTATAACCCTGGCACCCTATATACTCATTATTTCACTACATCTCCCAAGAACATGTAAATGAGTAAATTTATTTCATTAAACTACATTACATGAAACTAAAATGGGAACAGTGTAAATTCGTATCTCAAACATTCATATCTTAAAAGCAAGCGTGGTACTTTATGTAAGTTCCAGGACAGTTCTTACCTCTGTGGGGTTTTCTACAATTTCTTGTTTTCAATGCATTCAAAAAAATAAGGAAGGTCTGCTTCTAATGACCCCTGAAGTAAATCTTTGAAGCAATTAAACTCCATGGATCTAAAATGCTTATAGAAGCCAGTCACTCACAAGACCAAATTCCACTAAAAATATAAAGCAATGTAAGTCACATAATTTCTGTCCCCCTAAAAGTGATAGTACGTGTTGCTACATTATGTCACTTTACCTGTGTTTAAGCTTTTCAGGGCCTCAACTATGTTACTTTCAGATAACTATAGTTTAAAGAATTAATATTCAGCCCACATTCACCTACTTCCATGAGTTTCAGGGTTTTAGTAAAACACGTTTATTGACTAACTTCTAATAGGAAACATAGTGAGCCGGGTGCTAACATTGTTAGTCATCAGAAACTGTCACTCAATGCACGTGCAGAAGCAAACTCCACTTAACATTTTAGAAGAGAAAAAAATAGAGGCACATTATACAGAAGGAATGTGAGTCCTTGAACTCTCTAATAACAACAAAAACAGGAGCCGTAGAAGTGTTTACTAGTATTTTAATAATCTCTTAATGCTGTCTCTTCTCCAGACTTTCAGACAGCTGAATAAGGTAGGCTGAAACCTAGAACCATTTTCAGACATTTGACATATAATCTGATGGCTAAAGAGGTTTTTTTTAAAAATCATTTTCTAAACGACAATTTAGAGACCTAAAGCCTCCTTGAAATATTTCCAACACAATACCACCTCTGTTTACCACACCCTTTTAAAACAAAATCTGGAGAGGAAAATGTTGTCTTTTACAGTTTCCATTTGAGTACAAAAATTTTCTGTATTTGAGCATGGCTTTATTTGTGCACTGAAAAATGCATGCCCACATTGTACTGCCAATAAAGCGACTTTCTGTATTTTGCAAAATATAATCTAGGTCCTCCAAGATACTGTGTAAAACTTAAACTTCTGTACCTTCTTTTATTTCCCTGCTTCCAATGTATTTATCTCCTAGAAACAATAGCTCATTTTAATCACAGCAACACTTCGTCTTACCAGGCCACAGTGAATTTACCTCCTGTACTCACTGACCAGACCTAGAAATTCATAAACCTCCTGCACTGAGAGTTGAGTGGCTCACTCAATCCTGGCTCCTGGGCGAGAGAAAAAACAACCAGTTTACCTAGGCAGCGATAAAACTATAAACTGACTGGCAGGGTGACAACTAAATTGTGACACTATTATTCTCAATTATTGTTTCCTCCAAATATCACAGTTACAAAAACACTCCTCCTGACTTGGAAGGCTGGAGCAACATAGCTCTGGCAACTCAAGACACTGTTCTGTTTTCTTTTTTGCTGTAGTATCATTTTTTTGGCCTAGCAGGCTTTATTCATAAAGGGATGCCCTAATGCAAAGACAAGAATGCTGCTCTTGAAATGATCGTTAAATTATATCCTAAAATAGAGTACAAGTTGTTTGTTGCGCAAAAGCACCACGCATGCTCAGTCTACTAGCTACAGGCTTGCATTATCTCTTACCTGAGAAAATAAATATTTGAAATCATTGCTGAAGATCATCCGAGATCCTAGCCAACAGATTTAGATTCAGAATACATTCAGAATGTCTGCTTATGATCAAGTGCCAGCTTTTGTAATGATGGCTGTGAAGTTTCAAAATGTGTCAACAGGTATATACTTCCCAAATAAGTTACTTCCTCCAAGCAAAGCTTTCAGAAAGCCAGTCACTGGGAGCAAGAATGTCAGTCCTAAAGGAACGGTTTCTCTTCCTTCACACAGCCAAGGGTTAAGTGCCAGCAAGGCCAAAGGCACCAGACTGCAAAAGAAATGTTGCTTTAATAAGCTCTGAAAGGTTTCTAACAGTACCAAATACTTGTTGATCTGTTCACAATAAACACCAGCAGGATTGTCAGGCTCCTTTCACTGTCTGGGGAGATGCATTTACATACTGTACCCAGTGAGAACAGCAAGTTGGTTTCCTTTATAAAAGTTAAGTAGCTAGAAGGCTCATTCAGTGCCTCCCATCCAAATGACTGAAAGAAGATGCAATTGAAATAGTGAAGCCTGCCTTGGGCAGCACAAATACTGTGCATAAAACACTCGGAGTAGTTCAGGCAAACCCACCTGAATGGAAGGAGAACACTGTGTGTTGCCATGGCAGCCTGATCTAATTACATGAGTGATCAGGGTTGGAGTAAGTGCCCGGAAAACCTACACCACTGACACTATCCGCAGGATGATGAGAAAGACAGGAGGGCAGGAGGTTCCGGGGACCCCTCCAACCCCTGCTTTATGTGGAAGGAGGCATTCAAGCCCATTTATTTGCAGAGCTGCTAAAATACTGACCGATGCACGCACAGTTAGAGGGCAATCAGGAGATTAAATGCCACGGCATTAGTTGCTGTGGCGCAATCCCTTTCCAAGAGTTCATGTGCAGGATTTTCTCTTCTCCTCTCCGGTGGCTTCCTCAGGCACAATCTTCATTCCCCAAAAAAGCCCAAGCATCAAACTATCTTTACGCCCTAAAATAAACCAGAGGATGGGTTGAAGGGGGCTTCTAGGAACTGCACTTCTCTTCAGAAATCCAAATAGATAAGATTTATCTAACACTGTTGAAAAAGTAACTAGCTCTGCCTAAAAATAACCTGCCAGTACCCACTGCTATGTGCGATATAAGGATGATGTTTAAATATTAAGAACATCCTGCATTATAAAACACAAGTGTCATTGAGATGTGACTACTAGATTGCCAAAGGAGAACTTATTTGCATACACACATTCCCCTGCATGGAGAACGCCACTCGAAGGCATTAGTTTTTATTCTGTGGGTGGAACGGGGTCTTCTAATTTTGCCAATTGTATCCTGTGGATCTAGCAGGGAAGCTAAAAAATCTCTTCGGGGACAGAACCAGTTTGGAGGAGTCCCTACAGCACAACATACGGTAAACAAAATAAAAATAGCTTGCCGTTCTTGTTAGCCACATCGCGCATTATATAACCAGCTTCCGACTGGCTTTTTTTTCCGCCCTTACTACTGTTCAGCAATTTTCCAATCTTCCCAAGTATTTATATTACCCTCTTATCTGTAGGATTATATACCAAGAAAGCAAAACAAAACAGAGCAGCCACGGGATCAAACTGAACCCTACCATATTAGAAATCGATTTTTTTTTTTTTGGTTATGTTTTCTGGCGGAGTCTTGATCGGCACTCTACTTCCACCCCCCACTAAGGTTCTCACTCAATCTCCCTAGAAATCCTTAATTATTCCATCGCTTCCAGTCAGCCGGGTACGTGGTCTGAAATAAAATGAAAGCGCAAGCCGCGGGAGTTGCAGAAGGCGGCCTGAGGGCTGGGGGCTCCGCAGAGATCGAGGCGCGGCGGAGTCTGCCAAGTGGCCCACGGGTCTCCTCCCCACCGCGACTACCCTCGCCCTCCGCCGGGCGCGCGCGCACGCACGCACGCACACACTCATACTCACACACACTCACAGGCACCCAGGCCGCCTCACCTCTCGCTCTGCCTGGCCGGCCCCGTCCCTGCCCCCTGCGGGACCGGCCTGCGCGCCGCGCTGGAACCACGTAGGAGGCGGCGGCGGCGGCGGCGGCGGGAGTGGCGGAGTCTCCGGCCCGGCCCAGAGTGAACGAGCAGCGGGGCTCCAGGGCGCATCCCAGTCCCCGCAGCGCCTCCTCCTCCGCTGCTGCCTCCTTCCCCTCCTCCCGACTTCATTCACCCTCCCAGCCGCCGCGCAGCAGATCACTGCCGGCGCAAGGCAGCAGCGCCGGCCGCGGCTTCTCCGCGCCCGCCGGGCCCGGGCCGGGGCGCTCGCGGGCTCCTGGGCCCGAGGGGCGGCCGCTGCTCAGGATCAGGAAGCGGCCGCACCAACAGGGCGGCAGTGGCGACAGCAGCGAGGCCGGCGCCGCGCACGCCCCTTCCCCCCGCGCGGCCATCGCCAACCCGGGGCGCCCTCCGCTCCGCACCGGGCCGCGCGCAAAGTCCCAGCCGTGCAGCGGCGCAGCGCCCTCCCGGCCGGCCCGCAGCCGCGCACCCGGCCAGGCCGACCTCCTCCGCGGGAGACCCCGGCCCGGGGCGCCGAGGCCAGGCGAATCCGCGGGGAAGCCCGGGCTCCTCCCTCCCCCAGCCCCAGCTTCGGGAGAGCGGGATTGGCAGGGGCCAGCGCGACCCCGGCCGCCGCCACCTCCCCCTGCGCCCCCGGGAGGGAAGGACGCAGCTCCTCGCACTCCCAGCCGCCGTCCCAGACGCGCCCCCTGGCCCGGCCGCCCCTCCACCCCGGCAGCCCCCTGCCGGCCGCTCCTGCGCCCAGAGTGGGGGTACCGGCTCGGAGGCTGGAGCCGGGGAGGGTTGTATGTACACAAGCGCGCGCACACACACATACACACACACACACACACACACAACAGGACGCGTCCGTTTCCTTCGCTCCTCTTCCAGCTGTTTTCCGTGCACCCGATTGGGATTGGGGGTTTGTTTGCTGGTTGTTGCTTTTGCCCCTCTCGGGAGAACGGGGTGGGGAGGGGGATGATTTTTAATCTAAATAAGGGGGAGAAGGGGAGGGGGAGGGGGAGAGAAAGAATCAGAGGAGGAAAAAAAATAGCCACTTACTGTAAAGTGTAAATGGATCTGGGGTTGCGTGGGGACGGGGGCACAGAGGGAGAGAAACAATGTCCTGCGGCTGCTGTTGGTCTGGCTGCTGCTCCACGGGCTTGTTTTTGGATCCCCCTGCAGTGAAACAGGTCCTGTACTGCTCCGCCACTGTAGTAGAAATGATGTCTGCGGTATACTCCGCTCTCCTCCCCTCCTCCCGCTCCCTCCCCGCCCTCCTCCCTCCGCCCGCCCGCCCTCGCGCTCTCTCGCGCTCGCTCGCTCGCTCCGGTATGTAAATGTGTAATAGAAGCCAAATATGGAGCAGTTGGCTGCCGCCGCCGCAGCTCCAGGATCCGACTTGGGGCGGGGGGGGCCCTCTGGCAGGCGGCCCGGCGAGCCGCACGGAGCACGGCGAGCGCTCGGAGGCCTGCGCCCTTAACCTTCGGGTGCGCGCTGCCGGGGCAGGAGGCCGGCGCCGCGCCCCGAGAGCGGATCGGGGTTCCGGGCGGGGGAGCAGGGAGCAGAAGGGGAAACGCAGGCCCTGGCGGCGGGGGGGGGGGGGGGGGGGGGTGCTCCTTCCAGGTTTGAGAGGGGCGGGGAGTTGGAGCGATGAGGTAATTGGAGCGGTGACCGGTCGGTGCTTGCGCGCCTCCCCTGCTCCCGGCTCTCTGCACCTAGTTGGAGCGACCGAATGACAGCGGGGTGCAACTCAGGCAATCTGGGGGACTCCCCCGCCCCAGAGGTGTCAGGCTTCAGCTCCGAGCCGGTGAAATACTCAAGGAGGCGGGGAAGCTGGCTAATTCTAATCCCAACTGGCCCTGGGTCCCGGCGCTCGGAGAAGCGTCGGAAGGAGCTCGCTCCGATCCCCGGCTGCACTTTCGCCCTCCAAACCGAGTCGCTTCGGCGATCGGGAACCCAGACCCGGGGCCGCGGGGGCTGCCTCGGCGTGCAACTCGCCAAAGTTTTAAGGGTCCCCGTGATGGCCCACGCGTCCTCACCTTTCCTGCTCGGGAGAGCCAGCGACCACCGGCCCTCCCTCCTGTCTGTTTCTGCACGTCCGGAAATCTGCTGTGGGCTTTGAACTATTCCGCTGTGGCCGTGGTAGACGACCCGCGGGCTCCTCTCGCGGCTAATTCGGGATCATTAATTTAATCGGAAGTGAGGTAACCGTGTAGGAGATAGAGAAAGTAAACGGAGCGTTAAATAGCAGTTCTTGTGAATCCACGCCGAAGAACTTCCTCTGGGTTTAATTGCTAAGTGCGGTTCTCAGCTCCTTCGCCTCTCCCGCGTCCCCTCCGCCCGTCCGCCGCCGGGTGACTCCGCATGGAGGGATCCTCTCTGCACCTTGCCAACAGGTGTGGCACCTGGAGGGAGAGCGGGCGCATCCCTACGAGGGCCGCTCAGAGGGCCGCTCACCGAGGCGCTGTCCTTGCGGCAGATAATTCTGCAAGACCAGTAGGTGTTGGGGCAGCGTTTGACTTGCTTCAGGTGCTTGGAACTGGGTCTAGAAATCTGATCCCTCCGTTTCTCCCTGGAAGACACCAGTGTTGACTGTAAGCTGTGTGTGTGTGAGAGAGACCTTTTCGCTGAGTTTACTTATGACCTAACGGTTAGTCACCAATTGAAGCAGGATACAGAATCACCGAGAAAAACGTGTCAGCTTTTAAACAACTCTAGATTGTAGAGCCACCGCGCTTCAAAAATAAAAATAAGCACACTCGCGAAGAAGGTAATACAGCCCCAGACATATTTTTTTCTCACATTTTGACATGCCAGGCGCATAGACATGACTACTTAAATAGAACTACTATTGTTCACTCTTACTCGTTTCTACAGCTTTTTTTCTTTTCTTATCTCTCTTTCCATTTAAAAATCAGTGATCCTTAGGTTTCAACCTGAGGTTGTGCGACAGTGACATTGCTGGTCTCCGTACAGCCTCTAGTGGACAGTTAACATCAGTTTCCTGCAAAGGCTGCTGGTGATGTTTATGTCCACAGACATTATCAAGGTGAAGGGTGAGATTCAGAACGCAACCAGGTACGATCTTTTACCCCACTTGGCAAAGCTGACTTCTAAGAAGAGCTGAGGTTTGTTGGCTCTTGAGGGAAACAACGACGTATGCTTTGTGCTGCAGGTATTATTACTGCTGGCCTGTGAATAAACACAGAGCTTCTGCTCTTCATTTCGGTTTCAGACAGCTTTCATAGAAAACTAAATTCATCTAAAATATTTTTATAACAGAAAATATTGGTTGCCATGTTTTTGGCTTAACTGAGATGTTTTTATTCCAACTCATAATCTGCAAACTGTCCAATCCACCTCCACTCTATTTTTAGACATTTTACATTTAGAAAATTTTCAGGAAAAAAGCTAATATTGCAATTATTACATGGGCACAAGATGTTAATTTATATTATTTTAACAACCTGAGACATATTAAAACACATAATTCAGATCAGAGTCAATTAATTTAAATGGTCCCTGAAGGAAGCTAAATATGTATAGTACCCAGACAGTAAAAACAGTTCATAAGAAATGTGCCACTTACTTTCATAGCCATGGAGATTAAACACTGACACTAAACTCTATTTAACTATTTCTGCCTACAAAGTTCAACATAAGTACAATGCTTATGAAAGTTTCATAACCTGTAGGACTGAAATGTTTTGTTTTCAGATGACAGAATACTAAATGTGCAGTCACAGATCACAGGCACATGTCTGTAATCCCAGCCCCTTAGGAGCCTGAGGTAAGAAGATAGAAAGTTCAAGGCCAGCCTGGACAACTTAACCAGACTCTATCTCAGTCTTTTAATAAAATAAAAGGCCTGGGGATGTAGCTCAGTGGTAGAGCACTTGCCTAGCATGTATGAGGTCCTGGTTCAATCCCCAGAATGAATGGGGATGGTTTCTCATGCAAACAAAAACTTGAAGAAAAATGAGTAGATCTTTCAAGAAGCCAGTAAGTAAATACAAAGTAAAATACAAATACAAATTATGATACTCTAGCTGGGCATGGTGGCACATGCCTGTAGTCCCAGCACTTGGAGGCTGAGGCAGGAGGATCGCCACAAGTTGGAGGCCAGCCTGGACTACATAGTGAGACCCTGTTTAAAAAAAAAATTGTGATACTCCTACTCATAAGTCTGATCTTATATTCATTCATGTCACTCTTTAAAATGAAAGGAAATTGAGAAATAACTGGGCCTTACTCCTAATCTATGTTGTAGATTGCTTAACATGGAAATAATTATAGAAATAATTTTTATCTCATATCTATTTTGCTGTTTTGGTCATACATATTTTTGAAGGTTTGACATAAGGCCAGCAAGTATGTATTAAATCATATGATTTTATATCACACCCCAGCTTCTTTAAGTGTAGTCCCTAAAATAGACAAAGCGGCACCACCAGATGGGAGTTTTTTAGACTTTCAGAATCCAGGTTTCCACCCTAGATGTATGGACTCAGAATCTCCCTTTGAACCAGCCTTTTGGGTGATCCTAAACACATTAGGGTGTAAAGAATGCTGGTCTAAAAACTTAATTCGCCTATTTATTTCTTTTTTTATTAATTCTTCTTAAGTTTTCCAATGAATAGTTATCACATTATAGTTGGATGCCTGCATCTTGGACTCAACCAACTGCAGATCAAAAATATTTGAAACATTTGTACTAAGCATGCACAGAATTTTTTTTCTTGTCATTATTCCTTGAACAATACAGTATGGCAACTATTTACATACTATTTTAAGTCATCTAGAGATGCTTTAAACTATACAGGAGGCTACGCATAGGTTATATACAAATACTATGTCATTTTATGTAAGGTTCTTGAGCATCCCAGGATTTGGGGATTCAAAAGAAATCCTGGAACCAGTCGTCTTATCCAGGAAATGAGTATGTGCTTTGGAGAAATAGTACTGCGTTTCAGGAGAGGCCTGATTCATACACGGATCGGAATCATGTTTACCAAAAAGAAACCACAAGGATCATGCTGGGGTTTTGAAGGTGAATGTTTTCTTCAGGGCAGCAGGGGGAGCACAAGAGTCCTTAATAAACCCAGTGTACAGGGCCTCCACATCGCGACAGATTTGACACTGTACTGTGTGTTTTCATTGAAAGTAGACTGTTACAAAGCTTAACCGAAGCGAAGCAAAATAAAACCAACGAGCAAACACAAACAGTCTACCAGGTTATAACATTAGGTATTTGAACAGATTATGGCTTAAATAAGATACAATATACTTCTTTTGAGTTTTAGGCTTGAATTCTTAAGCGAAAGTGAACCTCCAAAGCCATGTTTTGTAAAAGATCCCTTACTCCGGTTTTCTCTAGTCAAGAATAAAGACAACACTATACAGAATAACCCAACTCTGAGAGTGTTTCTTGTTTATCTAAAACTGGAGTCAGTTCACCCAACTGCATTGCATTAGAGAAATTAATTTCATTTGGAGTCAAAGATGTTGGTTAAAATATGTGCACTTTTCACCATACAGTACTTACTCTCATAATAAATTTAAACATTTGTTCTCAATCCTCGCTGTGGTGAGGATTTACCTTTCAGGTACATTTATGTAGCATTTCACACTTTTTGCGGCTCTCGTATCCTCAGAAACTCCCTTGAGGTGCATAAGACACGTGGTAAAAGCCAAGCCTCATAAAGGTTATAGACCTAGCTCGAGGTTTCATAACAATGAGTCATTTCATTGTTCCAGTAACCCTTCAAGGCTTGGGTAAATGAGGAAAATCATAAAAGTTAGAGATTTGGGAGCATGTTCTTTTCATCTTTAAAACTTTTCTCACTATATTGAGTCTTTAATAAGTGAGCGTATATCAAATTAAGATTAGAAATTGTGCTTTAATTCTTAAGCTGCTTTTTATGTTTTTGTCATTCATCTATCAGCAGGTTACTGTGCATCTACAATTAAGTGGGCCCGAAGATTGTAAAATTATGTAAGGTATCTTAGTCTACGAGGAGTTCAGAGCAGAATAAATCTTAACTTTTGAAAAATGTTAGTTTTTTGACCATAAACAAACACAAGGTTCACAATTGGTTGATACAGAACTGCTCAGAATTTTATGTATCAGAGTTCCAAATGCAAGAGTCAAATATGGGAATCACTGAAATTTTGGGAGACGGAAGGGACACTGTGTAACTCTTGAGCAAGATTTATCTTGCAAGCTAATGTTAGCATTTCAAACGATAAAGCAAACAAAATGTGAAGATAGAATATGTATTTATCTACATGTCTCCCCAATCAAAATAACCCGTGAGTAACGTGAAGTGGTAAACATTCATTTATTTTTCTTTTTAAGTTGTTAAAAAGTTTCCTCCCACACTGAGGAAAGATTTCCCAACTTTTCCCTGGAGCAATTTGTTATGGCTGTGTAATAAATCCCAGAAAGTTTGAATTCTTAATGGAAATACTGACAGAACTTTAAGTATGCTATAAGAAGGAGGGCATTAAGTCTATATATGCTCATTTAAAAATCAGAGCAAACCATACTGTGTTTATAACACACAATCCTTAGATTGCACTCCAAATAAACCTGAAGAGACCATAAAAGTCAAACAAACTAAAAACAAAAGTAAAAAACAGCTCACAATGGACTCTGAGGTCAGCTTGCCACACCCAGGCTAAAGTCCCCGGGCTGTTTGCAAGGCTTGCAGACTGTTATAGGTCAGGCTTCTGAATCATGTTTCTTTTTTTAAAATTAATTTTATCGGTACATTTTAGGTATACAATATAATGACATTCATCATTGGAAATTTGCACCTTGACTTAATCTCTCTTGCTTCTTATTTTTTCCCCATTTTCCTGCCCTCCCTTCAACCTCTCCATTCCTCCCTATTTACAAAGACTTTATTTCCATTTCTTCATTTTCTCATATTAATTCCATTCCCTTCTTTCCTTTCCCCTACCCCTCCCACTTCCCCTTCCCTTTTGCTCCTTTTCTTCCTATTTCACATTATCTATTACACCTTTTAGTCCTTATTTACACTTTCAGTTTAGACCACTAGAGAAACTATTCGGTATTTACACGTATTTGTTTATTTTTTGTCTACTTCATCTATTTGTGACAGTGGGATATTGAGGACCCCACTACTATTGTGTTAGTGCTTATTTGATTTTTCATATCCATTAGTATTTGTTTTATATAGTTGGGCACACTAGTGTTTGGTGCATAGATATTTATGATTGTCATCTCTTCCTCTTGGATTGTTCCCTTTACAAGGATGTAGTGTCCCACTTTGTCTCTCTTAATCAGTGTTCATTTGAAATCCACTTGATCTGCAAAGAGGATAGCTACTCCTGCTTTGTTTTGGGTTCCTGTCACATGGAGTATTGTTTTCCACCCTGTAACTTTCAGTCTGTGAGGGTTTTTTTTTGAATTAAGTGTGTTTCTTGTATGCAGCATATTGTTGGATCTTGCTTCTTGATGCATTCTGCCAGTCTATTTCTTTTGATTGGTGAATTGAGACCATTAACATTGATGGTTCTGATATGTATTGACTTATCATTGTCATAACTTTTTCTTTTTGTTGGATTCTCTCCCTTTCTGTTTAATTTCTTGTTGTGCCCAATGGATTCAATCTCCTGGGCTTCCTGGGGTTGTGCTCCTCATTGTTTGTGCCTAAGATATTGTCCAAAATTTTTTGGAGTGCTGGTTTGGTATTCATGAAGTTCCTAAGGTGCTCTTTGTCATGAAAGTATCTTATTTCTCCATCAATTTTGAAAGATAGCTTTGCAGGGTACATCAGTCTGCGTTGGAGGCTGTCTTCCTTTAGGGCTTGAAATACATCACTCGAAGCTCTTCTTGCCTTGAGGGTTTGCATTGAGAAGTCTGCTGTGATTCTGATGGGTTTTCCTTTGTATGTGATTTGTTTCTTTTCTTTAACTGCTTGTAGAATTTTGTTCTTCTGTTGGGTTTCTGGGATCTTAACTATTATATGCCTATGTGTAGATTTTTTTTGATCAAGGCTAGTTGGAGTCCTATATGCCTCACTTATCTGTATGTCAAGTTCTTTCCCCCCAGCTTGGGAAGTTTTCTGTCATCACTTCTGTGAACAGTTTTTTTTATGTCACCTGCACTCTGTCCTGTTTCTTCATTGACTCTGATCAGTCTTATCTTATTCTTCTTTGCATTGTCTAGCAGCTGCTGGATTGATTTCTCCTTGTCCCTTACTATTTTAAAGAAATTTTTCTTTTTATGGTCACTAATTGCAGTTTTTATCTTCTGTATCTGAAATTCTGTCCGAACATTGGCTCATTCTGCTGCGTAAACTTTCAATGGTGTTTTTAATCTCTTGGAAATCAGATTGCATCTGTTTTATGGATTCCATTTGTTTCCTATGTTGGGATTCCATCATGTTCCTCAGCTCCTCTATTTTTTTTTCCTTAATTTTTTTTATTGGTACATTTTAGGTACACAATACATTTACATTTATCATTGGGTGCTTGTACCTGTACATGATGTATCTTGCTTCTTATTTATTTCCCCATTACCTGTGTACCCTTCACCCCCTCCACCCTTCCCTATTGACATAGATTTCATTTCCACTTTTTTTTCTTTTCTCATAATTTTTCCTTTCCTTTCTTTCCTTTCTCCTTCCTCTCCCACCACCCCTACACCTTTGGACCTTTTCCTATTTCAAATTATCAATTATTCATTTTAATCATTTTAATCCTTATTTACACTTTCAGTTTCTCACACTAGAGAAACTATTTGGTATTTACACATGTGTCCTATTTATTTCACTTAAGAGTATGGCCTCAATATGCATCCATTTACCTATAAATGTCTCTAATTTCTCATTCTTTATGGCTGAGCAGTACTCCATTTTATTTTTTTAAAAAACCACATTTTCTTTATCCAGTTTCCAGTTGATGGGCACTTGGGCTGTTTCCAAGCTTTAGCTATTACAAACTGTGCCACTATAAACATGGGTAGCCATATATCACTGTGGTATGATTCTTTTAATTCTTTTGGGAAGATCCCCAGCAGGGGAATAGCTGGGCCACATGGGACCTCTAGCCCTAGTTCTTTGAGGTATCTCCATACTGATTTCCACAGTGGTTGCACCAGTCTGCACTCCCACCATCCCATCAATGGAGAAGGGTTCCTTTCTCCCCACAGCCCCACCAGCATTTGTTATTGATTGATTTCTTGATAGCAGCCATTCTTTCTGGGGTGAGGTGGAATCTCAGTGTTGTTTTCATCTGCATCTCTCAAATGACCAGTGATGTTGAACATTTTTTCATATATTTATTTGCTGCTTTTACTTCTTTGTCTGAGAAATGTCTGTTCATTTCAGATGCCCATTTTTAAATTGGGTCTTCGAATTTGGGGGGGGTCTGATTTTTTTTTCAATTCTTTGTATATTCTAGACAGTAGTTCTTTGTCTCAGGTACAGCCGCTAAAATTTTTTTCCCACATTGTAGGTTGTATCTTAGCTCTGTTGGTGGTTTCTCTTGCAGTGCAGAAGCTTTTTAATAAGATGAGATCCCAGTTGTTGATTCTTTGTGCTAGTTCCCATGCTACTGAAGTTTTGTTCATAAAGTCTTTTTCTATGCCAGTGTCTTCAAGAGTTCTACCTAACTTAGCTTCCAGCAAGTTTAGTGTTTCTGTCTTAATATTTAGATCTTTAATCCACTTTGACCTTAGTTTAGTGTATGGTGATAGGTATGGGTCTGGTTTTAATCTTTGGTAGGTTGAAATCCAGTTTTTCCAACACCATTTATTAAATAGGCTATCTTTCCTCCAATAAGGGTGGTTGGCTCCTTTGTCAAAGATGAGGTGGCTGAGTATGTCTGAAGTTGTTTCTGCATCTTCTAATCTATTCCACTGATCCTCAGGTCTGTTTCTTTGCCAATATCATGCTGTTTTTATCACAGTAGCTTTGTAGTATAGTTTCAAGTTAGGGATTGTGATACCCCCAGCCATGTCTCTGTTGCCTAGAATTGATTTTGCTATTCTATGTCTCTTCTGGTTCCAAATGAATTTTTAGATTGTTTTCTCTAATTTTGTGAAGTATATTTTTGGAATTGCAACCAGCATTGCATTAAGTCTATATAGTAGTTTTGGAAGTATGGACATTTTCACTATATCACTATATTGGTTCTTCCTACCCAGGAACAAGGGGATGTCTTTCCATTTTCTTATATCCTCCTCGATCTCCTTTTTCTGATTGCTGTAGTTTTCAGTATAGATGTCTTTAGCTTCCTTTCTTAGGTTGATTCCTAGATATTTCATTTTTCTGGATGCTATTGTAAAAGGAATTGTTTCTCAAATTTCCCTCTCATTGAGTCTGCTATTTGTGTATAAGAAGGCTATTGTTTTTTGAGTGTTGACCTTGTATCCAGCTACTCTACTGAATCTGTCAATTAAGTCTAGATGTCTTTTGGCTGAGTTTTTTGGGTCTTCTATGTAAAGTATCATATCATCAGCAAATAATGACACTTTCACTTCTTCCTTTCCTATCTTTCTTCCTTTTATTTCTTTCTCTTTTCTAATTGCTGTGGCTAATGTTCCAGAACTACATTGAATAGGAGTGGTGATGTGGACATTCCTCTATTTTTTATCTGTGTCCTCTCTAGATTTATTAATCATGTCTTGTACTATGGGCACAATCTCTACTGTTATCTGAGAAATTATTTCTGATTTCATTTTTTCTAGATCCTCTTTTGTTGCCAGTTCAAGGAGTCCAGGTGGTTGAGTATCAGATTGTTCCATGTCATTTCCCTTTGGGTTGCTGTAGGTGATCTGGAAGTCTGGTTTTGAGACTAGTTTATGTGTCTTCTCATGTCAAGGTGGAGGGAGTGGTGTGCTCCTGGTGCCCTTGCCCCTCACCTCCTCATCGCTGATTGGGGCTCTGGTCCTGTGGGCTGGTGGCAGTGGTAAGGTGGGCCAAAAGGCTCAGCTGCTTGGCCCTGGGACCTCTGCTCCTCTGCCTAAATCATCTTTCTTGACCCTCCAGCAAACTGTAGCAAGATGGGCTTCCTGCTCATGAAAATGACATCACAGGTACTTAAGAGTGGAATAAAAACTATTGTATTTAAACATCTGCCAACAATTTAAGACTTAACACTACACATTAGTCTGTCTTTCTTTCTGTCTGTCTTTCTTTTGCCCTTCCTTCCTTCCTTTATCCTCTTCCTCTTCCTTCTTGATTTGTTGCTGTTGTTCCTTTTTCTCCACCCATCCCCCATACTGCAGATTGTACTCAGGGCCTTCACACTGACCTACATCCCAAACCCTTTTTTTATTTTTTGAGACAGGGTCTTGCTAAAACTGTCCAGTTTGGGCCTGAATTTGTGCTTCTCTTCCCTCAGCCTCCCAGATTAGGCTATCTCAAATAACACGCTACTTGTAATTTAAAACAAAAACAAGTACTTTAGCCAAGGTCTGCAGTACCTTGACCTTGAACACTTGACATATGGTCTGTGCAAACTGAAATGTGCTAAAATATACCTCAAGTTTTAAAACTTGGTAAAATACTGTTGTGACTTCTATCTGGATGTCCCCCAAAGCCTCGCATGATTATAGGTGAGGCTTTTGGAAGTGGCTGGATCATGGGTTATAAGACTGGGTCATAGGTGTGTGAAACTGGATTAGTTTACTGAATGGTTTAGCATAATTCTGGGTGTGGATGATGGACTTACTAAAGAGGGAAGACCCACCATGGATGTGGGTGGCACCAACTAATGGGCTGTTAGCCTGGATGGGATAAAAAGGGAAAGAAGGAAGTCTGGTGCCTCTTGCCTTTCATGGCATGAACTGTTTCTTCTTTGCCATGCTTCTCTGCCGTGTCACCCTGCCTTAGAACTAGCAATTATGGACTGAAACGTCTATAAACTGTGAGCTAAAACAAACCCTCCTTTAACCTGTGAGTGTTGGGTAACTTGTCGCAGCAACAAGTAAAAAAAAAAAAATCTATATATATCTATATAACATAATAATGATATATATCATAATAATGATATTATCAGGTTAAAATGAAAATAATTGGCATTTATTGGGTAAATATATGTCATTTTATGTTTTTCTTTGTACTTTTCTTAAGGTAGCTACTAGAAGATTTAATATGAAACATGGAATGGTTGTGTATTTTTTTCTTTTTTTCTTTCATTTTCTTTTCTTTTTATATCCATGCTGGGGACCAAATCCAGAGCCTCATGCATGCTAGGTAAATGCTCAACAACATCAGCCCGTTATATGATATTTCTAGTGGACCGCTCTGGTCTAGATAATGGGGCTCTAGAGACACAGATATTAGTTCTAAAAGCCTATGATCGGAGCCCCTCCATCTTTGCATAGGTCTCTGCTATAGAGCAATAGATCCTACAGGCATTTTTCTACCTTTCCTTGGTCACACCCAGCAACTTGGTGCACCCTGTAACTTGGGCCATATCTCCTATCTCCTCTTTTTAGGATCCCGAGAGCAGTGGTGAGTGAGTACATTATCTCGTTGGGAGATCTGGTGTAGTCCTGTAAAACAAAAATTTGTCAGGCTTACCTGCGACTCAGTCTCCATGGGTGAGCACAGGTACTTTGCCAACCTGAGAGGCTGATGGAAAAACCTATGCTGTGTTTTAGACAGCACATGCATTTTAGTTTACAGCTGGTTTTGCTGCTTATAGCTACATGGTCTCAGGTTGATACCTTCAAGTGACAGATGGCTTTGAACATCGATAATGAAAATTATTTAATTCGCTGATTAACTAGAAAAAGCATCAAGGACATCAAAAGGAAATCTGTTTTTAAAAAACTGCAATATATTTAGTACAATGAGATGCTTTGAAAGGAAATGAGATGATTTTTAACTACTATTATTTATTTTGTAAGCAAGATCTAGATAAATTTTCATCAATACAACTCTGACCAAGACTGAATATAAGGCAGCAGTCTGTAAAATATCATAATTTATGGCCTTAATCATCTAAAGAAAATAGCTCTTCTTGCATGAAAAGAAAACAGACCACATTTTAAAGCTTAGAATGAGTTGAGCTTTGTTTGGTACTGGCCCAGGAGCATTCAGAAATCTATTTAAAACATTTCATTAGCCACTTGGCATTTTGTTTCCTCAAAAGAAATACATTTTCTAAATTAAAAATCAAAGCCAAAAGTCACCATGGTCTAAATTTAAGGTAGTGGCAGTTGATGAGTTGTTCAAAGCAAGCCCTCGATGCTTCCAAAGGGAACCAGGGGCAACAACAAGCTAGAGAAATAAACATCAAATTTTTATAGAAGGAGTGAAACTGAGTTCTTCGTAGCTGTAACTTCATGACATAAAATACATGGCTATAAGCTCTCTTTACTTTTCTTGAGTAAATATTGGACTGGAGATGCTGGTCCAAGTAGGGGTCAGAGTTTAAGAACATCATTTTATGAAGAATTTACAAAGTTTGCCCCGAAGAGGAAGAGTTAGAGAAAAACGCATTGGCAAACTTTACTTTCAGACATAAATAACTAGGGTTTACCAAGGAAACTGCCCATGTCAGGATTTCAGGGTGGATGGTCAGGTAGTTTGATATTTGCAGAACCACTTCCCGGAGGCCTTGACAAAGTTTAACTGCGAGGAGATCCTGGTTTTGCTTTGAGTTTGCAGCACAGGCACAAAAAAGAGCTACCGCCACAGATGCCTCCTGCCAGAGCAGAATAACAGCACTCTGACTTAAACTGTAAATTACAAAGAATCCCTTTTTAAGTACAAAGTGATTGTGCAGAATGGAAGACCCTGTGCGCTGGAACACCAGTGATTCAAGTAGAAGACGACAAATTATTCACTCATGCCAAGCCCTCCAAATTTTTATTCTGCTATCTGTACTGTCACAGAAGGGCAGGGCTTTTCTTCTTTGTCAGCTATTAAGAGAAATTAGCACGTTGGAATTGTAATAAATATATGAGGTATTGGATGTGTCTATTCTGAGAAGCAATCAAATCACAGGATCTGTTTTCCACCCTCACCTCACCCCCACCTCGGCTGGAGCTTAAATACCAAGAGTAAGAACACATGACCCCATCACTCCCAGGGCCAGCTCTTCCTGCAGTCAATTTCATAACTGCGTGGCTCCGCCCCCTGCTCAGCACTTCCGCTCCCCTCACTACCCCCCTCTCCTCCATCCCAGCAATGAATCATCATGCCTTTAAAGAGACGGAGATGACCCAGTGTGAACTTTGCTGGCATCCTGTACATTCTTCAGCCAAAAAAGGGGAGTTGGTTTGTGACAGAAACCTGGCCAGACCCTGGTGTGGGCTTAGGCAACAAGCTTGGTTGCTTTTCTGGGAAGATCAGTGAGGAGTTAATTTTCCTAGATCCTGGTGATGATTCAGAATTGCCTATCTCAGTTCATGATCAGGTTTTTAAGAACCCAGTTCGGCCCTTTGTGCAAAAAAGAATATATCAGAGGAAAAATGTTGGCAGATCTCATGCAATCAGGGCAGAGGAATTTATACCACATCCAGCCCTTTGATTTCTCCAGATCTGGCCGAGGGTGGGGTTTCCATATTTGTGCTTTGGCAAATGTGTCCAATAATTAACTCCTCCTGATATACGCTCCTAGTGTTATCCTGCCCTTATTTGTGCATTTCTTAAAACCAGAAACATTTTGCCCCTTTGTTTGTTAATACAATGTCTAGACAACACCAGCTCTGTCCCTAAAGACTTGACACCTTCCTGAAAGAGGTCCAAGGCATCCCACTCGTAGAAACTTGTACCTTTGTGCATGCTTCTTCTGGAGATGGAAAGTCCTATCTTTCTTCTCTTCCCAGCCCTACCCCACCCCTTCTTCGCATGGAGATTTTATCCCAGGCTTTGAGATCAGTTCAAGCATCAACACTTCTGTGAAGTCTTTCTTGATGATCACAAGATTCTGAGGCTCTGCCCAATGTGTGAGTCAGAGAAGTGCTATTTTCTTATTCTTTTTATTTATACAATATTTTTTTAAACCGCTAACAGAAAAAACTCAGGGGCATAAGCACAGATGGAGAGAGTATCCTAAGTGAGAGCCTCTCTTATCTGAGTACTTCCTGTTACTCTCAAACCCATCTGACCTTGGCACACAGTTTCAGCATCGGAGACTTTTCCTTTGTTGCTTCAATGATCGGACTCTTTCTCTCTCTGAGCTCTTCTCTATGGCCTTTCCCACAGCCCTCTGTTGCGTGTTGAATTGAGTCCCCCAAAAGGTATATTGAGGTCCTGACTCCAGTGTCTGTGAGTGTGACCTTATCTGGGAATTGGATTTTTCAGATATAATTAGTTAAGATAAGGTCTTCCTGGATGAGGGTGGACTCTGAATCCATTATGACTGTCTTCCTCAAGAGAAGCCACCGAAACAAAGAGGAGACACTATGCAGATGGCCCTGTGAAGGTGGAGAGAGCGACTGGAGTCTGCTGCCCTAAGCCAAAGAACATCAATTATCACCAGCAAATGCCAGGAGCCTCGGGAAGAGCCAAGGAAGACTTCCTCTTAGAGTCCTTGGAGAGAGAGCCGGACCCCAAGAACACCTTGATTTCAGACCTCAGACCCTCAGTACTGGGACAGAATGCATTTTGCTGCTTTAAATGGCACCGCTTGTGGTATTTTGTTACCATGGCCCTAGCAATGAATATGGCCTCCTTATAAGAGCCATGGTTATGGATCTGTGGCATTGTTCTTTCTACTGTTTGTTTCTTGCACAGCGCTATCTCTTTCCTCTTTAGATACTCACAGGCAATGTGTTCCAAGTATATTTGGCTTTGCCCCCCTGACAATATGAGTGAACAAAGGGCCCAATGGAATAGGAGACTTATCTACAGAGTTCTAGAATCACCTCCCTACCATTCCAGAAAAGGCATCTGGCTCTGATCTCAGACACAGAGGCTACTGAAAGAGGTCTGAGGGAGCACCAGTGTGTGTAGCCCTGAGCCCCAGGCCAGGCCTCAGCACAGTCTCCTGCAGGCCTCCTCAGCTCCCTCTGCTGGGCTCCAGGGTGCACAGCAGCTGTCGTCTGCAGAAATGGCATCCCACTGTATGTAAAGTCAACAAAGGACTGAAGGAAATGCAACCAAAACAAAACGAAACAAAAAAACCCAAAAACCCCCCCAAAACCCAGAGCTGCTTTCTTTCATTTTTTTAACTTTTCATTTGCCCCAATGTCCTCATGCAATCAGGGCAAGGGGGTTCACACCGCATCCAGACCTTTGATTTCCCCAGATCTGGCCAAGGGTGGGGTTTCCATATTTGTGCTCATGAAACCTCGGTCTTTCTGATTCTCATCTTTCAAAGAACAGCAGTCGGCTCACATGTTTCAGGAGGTTTTCCCCAGCAGGCAGAAGGCGGCCTGACACTCAAGCCCAGCATCCCAGGGTAGCTCTTCTACTGGGGCAACCAGGAGCTGTTTAACACAGCTTTGTCGTGTCATCTTTGTAAGCAGCAGCTCCATCCTTCCAACTGCTCAAGCCAGATAGGTCACTTTGACTCCTCTATTGTGTTCATAACTCACATCCAGTCTGCCCAACAAATTCAATTGGCTGGATCTTCAAAATATACCTAGATTTTCACCATTTCTTGTCAACATCAGAGCGAAATCACCCCTGTCCTTCATCAGGATACCTCCGTGGCCTTTTACATTGTCTCACTGCTGTCACCACCCCCATTCATAGATTATTGGTGATTTCAGAACTCTGCTCAGGACCTTCCATGGTCTCCAAGCCTTACACCATCAGGGCGTCCTCCAGCCCTCCCATCTCATGCCGTCTTTGCCCCCAGCCCACGGTTTCTTCTGTCTTCTGTCTTCTTCTGTGAGCTCACTGGAGTCATCTTACTTAAAATTGGACCTGCTGACTTTGCTGATCCACCTCACCCTGTTCAGTTATTCCACGAACAGGTTATATTGTGATAGTCTATGTCATTTACCTTTTTTGTTGTTGTTTATGGTCAGGAGGGCCGAGGTTTTTGTCAGTGTTATTCATCTAGAACAGTTCTAGGTACCTTTTGGACACTCTCTCAATATGCATTGACTGTTAGATGAATTAATGACTTAGTAGTATTTCCCAAGACCTACTATGCACAAGGCATTATCAGCCTCGATGCAGTGGTCATCTCATTAGAAGCTAATCCAAAACAAATCACCTTGTCCAAATGTAATACATATCCTATTTATTTACTGTTTGTTGGTTTAATTGTATGAGATATGACTATTAAAGTTGAGTTAGAATGAGCTGGGTCTCACATTCAGGCTCAAATGCATGAACATCTTTTTAAAAAACAAAATTTAAAAGCAAAATCCAAGATAGTAAGTAGGTTTTGAGAATAGCAACTAGCCATCTTCAGATTGTAATAACTACAATTTTTAAAAGCTACTATTTATCAAGCTTTTATTCTGTGCCAGGCACTGTGGAAAGAGCTTTGTGGATGCTATTTCATTTAATCCCCACAACAATAGAGTGATGTAAACATCATGATCCTCATTATCTCAGGTGACTAAACTGAGGCTTGAAGCTTAAAGGACCTGCTCAAGGGTCAAGATCACCCAGCAGTGCTTTTAAAGTAAAGTTCTTTTCCTTTGTAGCCTGAAAATTTTTAACAAGTCATCACTTGAATAAAATAGGACAGTGAACCAGATGTGGTGGCAAACACCTATAATTCCAGTTGCCTGGGAGGCCAAAGCAGGAGAACCATAAGTTCCAACCCAGCCTGAACAATTTAGTGACTTAGAGGACCCTGTCTTAAAAAATAAAAAAGAGAAGGCAATATAGCTCACTGCGAAGGCCTTAGGTTCAATCCTCAGTGTTTCAGAGGAAGGGAGGGAGGGAGAGAGGGAGAGAGGAAGGAAGGAAGGAAGGAAGGAAGGAAAGGAAAGGACAGTGAGAGTCAACATTGCACTGCAATATTTTGGCTAAGGGAATAATATCTAACAGCCTTTATATTTTAGGTTTTATGTTTTTGGTACAAAACACATATATCCCAGAAATTAAAGCCCAGGGGTTCTCACTGAAGAATAATTATCTCTCCACATCAACCTAAGTGTTTTCTCAGCTAACAAAACTATGTTCCAGGTTATGCTTTTTACCCAGCTACTACATGGGTGGAAATGACTCACACTTGAAGTTCACTCCTCCATCCCTGGGACTCTTTCCTAGTAGAAATTTTGCCTCTCATCTGGAGCATCCCACTGTGATAAGGACTAAGTAGATTGTAAAGGACCACTGTGAATTCCCAAGCCTAATTTAGGGACTTAATTCCCTCCTCTTTAGCCTTTGCCCCAATTCTTTATTCTTTCTTCTTGTTCCACCCCCAAGCTTCCCAGAGTCCTCTGGAACCAGAATCCAAGGAAAGGGTCTGAAAGTCACCGGCCACATGAAAAATGCAAAACACTACAAGGTTTTCACAGGTTCCTTCCACTTTATATTTAAGGGAAATGATCCTAGAAGCTAAAAGAGTTCCAGAGTTCAATAGTCTGAGAAATTTGAAGAAAAAAAAAAAAAGTAAGGCCTACATTTCAGAGATGTGAAGAGAGCCCAGCTCTCTGAAGTTGGAAGGAAGTGAGAAGACCCTATTTGTAGCTACAAGAAAGGAAAAGAAAAGATCCCTGTAAGGAAACTACCAACAGATGGTAAATACATTTTTAATTCTTCTGTCATACTGTGTGGACTTGGGCACATTTGTCCTGCTGTGTTAGGCTCCCGAAATAGCTAGTCATGGCACTGCAGAACGGTGCTGCTGCACTGAGACGTAGGGAACCATGCTCGCTGACAAACAGAAAGGGTTCATAGTAGGATGGAGTGGATTTGCTCCCAGGCTGTGGCTCCTCTGTGTGGCATCTGCTGTCCCTCTTAGTGCAGAAACATTCTCCTAGATGTCAGATCTCACTGTTGGTGTTTGGAAATACACTATTTCAAATCGTCTCTTGAGCTCTAGTTACTATTATTAAATATTGCCATTATCTACACGATAACTGTAACCATTCAAGGAAGTGAAGTCCACTTATTCATAATATCTGAAGTCCTCCAGGGAGGGTCATAGTCACCTGTGGCAGCCCAGACCTCTTTATCTCACCTTTCTCATGTTTTTAGTTTTGTCACAATGTTCCCATACAGCACCGTGGGAATTCCAGAACCCGGAGAAGTGAGTGCTCTGCCCACTTGAGATGACATTGGATACTGTTCACCGGAGTGAGTGAGGGTCCCGATTCCACCACCATCTCTCAGTGCATCAGCAAAAAGAAAAGCATGCTGGTGAATCCAACTGGGTGCAGAAAAAGGTGGTGAGGGAGGCCTATTACTTAATCATAGCCTCAGAAATACAGCTTATACAATACCATATTATTGGAACCAGGAGCATCCTTGGAAAATCTAGTTCAATTTTTTTTTTTCATTTTATAGACAAGAGTCAGAGCCAAAGAGTTGCAGGAAATTGGCATAGATCATGCAATTAGTGTCAAATTCAATACTGGAAACTGAGACCTCTCTCTCTCTCTCTCTCTCTCCTCTCGCACTTAGAGAAGGAGGACACTGCTGTGATGCACAAAATCCAACTCTACAAGACCTTGGTCATGGCAGTCCTCACACTTGGGTCCTTATAATGCAAGGTTTTGGAGTCTCTGGTTCGTGGCTGTTTGGGGAACTGGTTGATATTCTTTATAGGTAAGGTTTAAAGCTAGAATATATTTGTTAATTTCAGCCCTAACCCCCTGTGGGTTGTGTCTGGGTTATATAGCTACTGCACTATTTGCCACAGCTGGGATCCTCTTTTCATAAAATAGCAGGAAAGATTGGTGGATAAGAATTAGAAGGCACTGGCAGAAAAGAACCAGGAGCCTGACACAATTACTTCCCACCCAGGCCATTCCGGGTCTAAGAACTTCTCCCAGCTCCTTCTGGCAACAGGAATTAGTGGGAGGAAAGGGGATTTGGTAAAATATAGGCTAACAAAACACTTTATCCTTGCTTGATGAATTCTTAACGTGCATAGTTGATGCTCTGCAAGATTAAATATATTCCAGTTTAAATTGACTTATACACTCATAAATCATTTTTGCAGTGGATACCTATATAGTTCACTAATAAAATCTGTTCTCAGTCAGCTATTTTAAAACATGTTCTTTCCTCTTTTCTAAAAGTTAATCAGTAAGCTCCTCGATGGCTAGTTTAGCAATAAGATCCCTTAAATTTTGCAATTCCATTCAGCATTCTGATTTGTCATTTTATGACATCAGTCATATTTTTTTTCTGGTTTTTTTTGTGGTGAAAAAATTTTTTTTACCTGTTGTATTTTTCTATGACATTCTTTGTTTTGAGAATCAATTTGATCATTTTGAATGCTCATGGTAAAATTTCTGGCTACTGGCATGGTCTAATTACAGATTGGAGATAAAGGCGAATGGGAATGATTCCTATGATCCACATTTGATTATCTGGCCAATATCATCGGGGACAATTGAAGGTTTACAGCTCAAGGCCTTGAAAGAAAGAAAAAACTACATTTGGGATGAATTCACATACAGAGAGTTTCCATCTGAGAGCCTGTTTGGCTGCTCTAAAAATGTCGATTAACATCAAGATTCCATTTTAAGAGTTCAGTTGACACTGTTTGAAATGAAAACAAGAGCTAGACATAAACAATTGTTTTATGAGGAAGTGTTGAACATTGCTTGTGTGAGAGAGCAAAAATCGTATGCTGTTGATTTTACCTTTCCTTTGGAAGACACCTTTAGGATTGTTCTTCTACAGTGTGTTGAAGCTATGATTCTTACTCACAGTGCTGTGTTCCACTGTGTGATAACACAGCTTTGAAACTATCCCTGCCTGAAGGCCAACGACAGTTCCAGTACCCAGACACCAGTTGTATCCCGGCACTCCCAAGTGAAATCTGCACATAAAAGTGGGCTGTCCAGGATGTGATGCTGTTCAGCATTTTGGATAGAAGGGCAAGTACTCATTATCATCAAGAAACAACTCCATTACCAAGGTCAGAGGGTAGTTGACATACACATCTCATCACTACCTCTCCAACCTCAGCTCACAGCATGCAGATAGTGGAAACAACACAGATACAAATGGCCATGTAGTGTTTTACTCCATATGTGGCTCTGTTGATCAGTACAATCCATGGGCCTAAGAAGTGATGAGCAGATCAGTTTCCTGAGGTCAGAAACAAAGGAACAAGTTACTCTACATCATCAGCAGGATGAATCTCATAGTGCTGGAAAATATAGAAGAGGCTAGGCACAAGATAATGCTAGCTGGATTGTTCTATTTGTAGGAAGTTCAAAAGCATACAAAATGATTGTGTCACAGATCAGTATAGTAGTGTTCTTTTGATGAGGCCAAAACTGCGATTAGAAGGGTTTCAGGGTGCTAGAAAGTTCTGTTCTGACCTAGGTGGTGGTCACAGAAGTGTGTTCCTTGTGATAACACACTAGGCTTTATACATGTGATCTGTATGCTTTATCTATAAGAATGATTTGTTTTAATTAAAATATTTAAAAAGAATATTTCAATGGGAAAGATAATTTCTAAAGGTATTAGAATAGCATCTTGTTTGATTTAAACCAATAGATATTAATGATGGAGAAAAATAGAAAATTCAGATAAGCCTAAGAAAAACAAGAAACTAAACCCCATCATAGGACAGTAGAAACACTCACTCATCACTACAGGCAATGTACATTGCTCTTGGCTCTTTTGCATTGCCTACTGAAGTTAGAGACATGCGTATCTGATCACCCAGGTTTCCACCCCTGGGGTCTAAATATCCAACAGAAATTATTCTCATGTGAGCATCAGAAGAAGAACAACTGTATTCATAAGAGCCTCAAACGGAAAGCAAGCCAAGATATCCATCAATAGTACAGTAGATAAGTAAAGTGTCTCATGTACCACCTTGGAATACTTCTATAGCATTAAAAATAAAGAAACCACAATAGCCTCAGCACCATGGATGAAACTGAGATGCATCACGGTGAGAAATAGAGGACCAAGAAATCATATGCTCCCATATAACGTTTTAAAAGCAGGAAAAAATATTAGTATTTAGTAACATAGACTTTGGTGGTAAAAGTATAATGAAAAGCAGAAAAAAAAAAAGGGTTAGCATGAAAGTCAGGACAGTGGGGACTTCCTGAGGGGGAGTGGTCTATGACTGGGAAGGGGTGGATGCAGGGCTTCCAGGATGTGCTGTTTCTTCTTGTAGTTATGTGAATGCCCACTTTATAAAAAAAGTTGTACTTTCTGCATCATGGGCTTTCCCAAAAGTATATTTCACAGCATGAAGAGTATATAACAATCACATAAAGTGCAATTACCCAGTGATACTTATCATTTTAACAAATTCAGTGGTTAGGTTCAATGTTGACCTTATGGGGAAATTTGATTCAGTTCTCATCCAGTTCGGTTTGCGACCAGAATTGTGGAGAGAATTGAGTTCATGAACTGATACATACTCTACACCTCCTGTAATGAAAAAAAATATATGTAGTCTACATTTCTTGGTAGCCCTTAATTTTTTTCCATTTAAGATATATCTTCCCAGAAGAACTTCTCTTTCGTTTTTCTCCATTTCCATTTAACTTTAACTAAGAGTAAAGATACCAGCTTTATGCCTCTCTGGAAGCCTAAAGCCATGGAGTTGCTTTCAGGAAATGAGGTTGCTTTAGCCTAAGCTACACTGATTCATAGACCAATCTACAGGATTTTGCTGAAGCTCACGGGGGACTTTTCCTTTTCTGTTAATAATGCTGCTGCTTCAAAACCAAAAGCTTCCTTCCATGTCTTTAGAGTGCTACATTTTCAAAGGGAAAGGACAAGCAATGATGGGGAAATCCAATGGGGCAGTAGCCGGGCACTCGAGGTACAGGAGGATATTAGCCTAACACTGCTTACAAGACGTGGCATGCTGAGCTCATGCAGAACCTGTGTGAGCCAGCACTATGAAGTCGGTTTTCAAACTAGGGATTTTTTAAAATCCCAAAGTACTGTAATATTGCTTTTTTTTTTTTTGCCGCTGGGGTTCCCTTTACCTGAAACACCCTTTAAAAGCCTGGGGAGTGACCCCTCCAGAGTGCTATGGCACCCCACCATGGCATCTGCTGCCCTATTCTGAAATTGCCTCTCTTCTATTCCTGTATATGAGGTGTGATCCATATATAAGATGAAAGTTTACAGTGTTGTTATGTGGTATGGTCAAAAATATGGTGACTGCTGCTGCCAAGTGTCATTTGATGGAAAGGCAGCTTGTAAAACATTGTCATGTGTCCTCATCCACCTTATTGACCAAATCTGGTACCATGCGACTTCTTCCTCTTCCCCAAAGTCAAAATGACCATGAAGGGCAAATGTTTTGAATCAATTCATCATGAAGGCACTCACAACAGTGCAACTGAAGACACTCACAAAAGAAGACTTCCAGAACTTCTTCAAAAAGCAGCAAGAAAGATGGGATAAATTAGTTTGAAGTAAGTGGGAGTATTTTGAGGGGGATTGATAGCAATGTGTCTTTTACTGTAATAAATTTTATTTTAATTTAAGCATTCACCGTACCTTGTACCCTATAATCCATAAGCTCCAAATAGTCAGGGTCAGATCTATTTTCCATTTGTCATTCTAGGCCAATGGTGGTGAATCTATGGCACATGTGTCATTGTGTTTTTCTTTTAAGACAAAAGTGTTAATGTACGAGTTGCTTTTTCTAAACTAAAACCTCAGTATTCAGGTTTAACTGCAGTGTTGGTACTTTGCAATAAATAAGTAGGTTGCAGCTTGGGGGCTCAGTATATCTAAAAGGTTCTAGGCCCTGAATCTTTGGGTGCATATAGGTCCTCAGTATGTATTTTCTTTAGAGAATGAAAGCAGTGTGAAGTGAGATGGGGTTGGGAAGAGATTAACTGTTTCCCCAGGCCCCTTCAGCTGGAGAGCACAAAAAGCCTTAGGTAGTCCCACCCCACCCACGTGGGTCAGTGCAAAACTCTAAAATGCACAACTTTCAGATCCTCACTAATGATAGTTTGTGTTTATATAGCGTTTGATATTTCACGAAGCAATTTCACTTATCATCTCATACAAGTCCAACAACAAATCATCTGTGGTAAAGTAAGAGGAGGTATCACCTTGGCGTGGTTGGACTGTGTACCCAGAGTTCATGGGCTGGAATTGAATTCCTAAATTCCTATGTGGATGGTGTCTGGAGGTGGGGCCTTGGTGGCATTCAGGGCTAGATGAGGTCATCATAGTGACGTCTCCATCGTGGGATTGGCAGCTTTACAATAAGAGGAAGGGAGACCTGGGCTGACACTGGCCCTCTGTGTTATCACGTGACGCCCTCCGCCATGTTAGAAAATAGCTTTCACTAGTGTGGGTCCCTTGGCCTTGGCCTTTCCGGCCTCCAAAACTATAAGAAACACTTCTTTACAATTAGCTGCTCAGTTTGGGGTATTCTGTTATAGGGACACAAAATGGATCAAGTTATAGCATTTTATAGGTGGGGAAACTGTCTGAGAAAGGTTAAGTAATTAGCCTCACATCATATGATCAGTTTATAGTGTAAGCCAGGAATTAATGACCCATTAGGTGCTGGAAGGGGAAATGTATAGAGCATGATTTATTTTCAGGGACATTAAATAAATACATGACACCATTCCAACTTGTCTTCAGTGATATTTCTTTCTTTCTTTCTTTCTTTCTTTTGGTACCGGGGATCGAACTGGGAACCTTGCACTTGCAAGGCAGGCGCTGGAACCACTAAGCTAAATCCCCGGCCCCAGTAGATATTTCTTAATAAAATTAGGAACTACAAGTTCTTTGTATCCTTTTTGGCACAGTCATTGAGACACTAGACTAACTGCATCTATGAAACATAAAAATGGCTAGGATTGGTGGCGCGCGCCTGTGATCCCAGCACTCTGGGAGGCTGAGGCAGGAGGGTTACAAAGTCAAGCTCAGTCTAGACAACTTAGTGACTCAGTGAGACCCTGTCTCAAAATAAAACATTTTTAAAGGGCTGGATGTAGAGGGCCATGTAGTGCAATGGCCCTCATTCAACCCCCAGTACTGCAAAACAATTTTTAAATAATTTAAAAAAATAAAAAGCATTTTGCTAGGTGTTGATGCTATGCTTTATGTCTTCCTAAACTTTTTAGAAATATAAACCCCAAAGTCAGATGTTGCTGGATTTTGGAGAT
Source organism: Heterocephalus glaber (assembly GCF_053883595.1). NCBI lineage: Eukaryota > Metazoa > Chordata > Mammalia > Rodentia > Bathyergidae > Heterocephalus > Heterocephalus glaber. The sequence goes on from NW_028258315.1 coordinate 15,783,070, forward strand.
GGAGCCTTTGGAGGCAATTAGGGTTGGATGAGGCATC